>NC_056725.1:1635557605-1635857605 GCF_019279795.1 Protopterus annectens | reverse complement strand
ACAGACTACTGTTCACCTGTGTCCCAAGGTCTCTTATCACACTTTCAGTGTTAAGTAGACTACCACCTATATGGTAGCTCATGGTTACAGAATTTTTACCAAAGGGGATGACAATGCACTTTTTGGCATTGAGCTTGAGACCATGGCTTTGACATCAGGCATCTGTCTCAGTGAGGCCCTTTTGTAGGATGTCCACATCATTTGGAGTTTCAATTATGGCTCCTAGTTTGCGGTCATCTGTGAACTTCATTAGCCAAAGACCTTCTGTGTTAGCCTATACTTCAGAAAAGTAGATATAAAACAGGAGAGCACCTAGGATTGAACCCTGTGGTACTCCACTTGTCACTGGTCTGAAGTCGGATTTGGAGTCTGCTACTTTCACAGTGTGGGTTCTGTCAGTGAGCCAGTTGGCAACCCATCTTGTGTCATAGGGATTTATACTTAGTTTAGTGAGTTTATCTATAATTCCAGAGTGGGGGAAGGTGTCAAAAGCCTTGGCGAGATCTAAATAGGCTGTGTGAACCACTTTACCCTCGTCTATGTCTTTGGTGCCTGCTTCAAAGAAGTCATTCAGGTTTAGGAGGCATAATCTGATTTTACAAACCCAAACTGGGTGGGGTCCAGAGTTTGAAGATTTCCAATGTCTTTGTTTAAAACGTCCATGATGATAGGTTCCATGGTCTTGCAGACCAGGCTCATTAGGCTAATTGGGCGGTAGTTCTCGTGGTCCGTGGTGGCACCCCCTTTGTGGAGTTGGATAACCATCGCTGTGTGCCATTCAGTGGGCACAAAGCCTGAAGTGAGGCTATGACTGAACATGGTGCTAAGGTGGGGTGCCAGTTCATTCTGTAGTTCATATAGAATGCAGCCTGGGATGTTGTCAGGTCCCATAGATGCTGTGTTCTTCGCTTTGGAGAGTGTGGGTTTTACCTGTGCAGCCATGATTACAGGAACTTTGCATTATTCCAGTATAGAGATGGGCCATTTAGTGGGTGAGGGGGGGGGGGGTAAAGTTAGCACTGAACCTATCTGCCAGGATGTTGGCAATATCAGTTGGTTCTGTATATTTAGTGCCATTGTGCTGTAACTCAGAGCAGATCTGAGTGTTGCCATTAAGAGTCTTGACATAGCTATAGAATGCTTTGTGGTTGTCTTTAGAATCAGTGGCAATTTTGTTTTCATAACTAGCTTTGGAGGATTTTATGAGGGATCTCAGCTTCTTACTGAGGCTGACCAGTGAGTTCTTTCAGTCTTTTTTTTGCATCAGTTTCTTTCTTCTGTTGTAGAGTTTGTTTATGGCAGGGGACAACCAGATTGGCTTCCTTTTTTTGGAGGATAGCATCTTGGTTCTGTTAGGGATAGCATGATCCATGCGCTCATGTAAGTGCTTATAAAGTGCATTTGTGTAGGATTCAGCAGTCGTACCTCTATTGTCCATCTGCATGGGTGTCGTGAAGTTTGCCACCTCTGTCTTAAGAAGCGTGAAGTTGGCTTTGGAGAAATATTTTACGGTGGTTTCACTAATAGGGGGTGCAGGTAGGATGTGGATGTCTAGGCTGATTAGCTTGTGGTTGGATCTGACCAACAAGGAATTGACCTCTGGTGTGGAACACCGGTCACCCATGTTGGTAATGACCAGGTCTAGGATATTGCTGCGCCTGGTGGGGGTGTGGATAAGTTGACCCTAGGCGCTGGAATTTACGAATTCCAGAAAACGTTGAGCAAAAGAGTTGGTACATAAGTAGTTTTCCTAGTTAATGGTGGGGTAGTTGAAGTCGCCCATTATTAGGGTGTTGAGTTGTACCCTAATATTTTCCAGTTTATCAAGAAATGATGAGTGGGAATCCTGGGGCATGGTGGGGGATCTGTAGCCAGTTACAATTTAGATTGCGGTCTTGCCCAGAGTTAGTTGCACTTGGATAATCTCAGATGCATTATGCTGAGCAACTAGCCTGGAGATGTGGATATCCTCAATGAATATGGACATGCCTCCACCTTTAGTGTTTCAGTCCAGGTTAGGTGGCTGAAAGGTGTGGTATGAATTATAGCCTGGTAATGCAGGGGTGCTCTCTGGTGCCTTGAACCAGGTCTCTGTCACTGCACAGCTGTCAATGTTCTCCATTTTAAGGAGTGCCTCGAGTGAATGCAATTTGAGGTTTAGACTTCTAGCATTGAGTAGCATTACCCTCAGATTTTGCTTGCTTGTACCTGTTATGATGGTGAATTTGTCATTTGAACCTTGCCTAAAAAGGCACTATAGGGGTGGCAAGAGCCTTAGCCAGTATCTGCAATCCCAAGGGTGACAGGTGCAGGCCATCTCTGACAAAGCAGCATGGTCTGCCGATCATGTCATCCCAGGCAGACAGATACTGGATCCCCTTAGACTGACACCAGAAGCTCAGCCAGTATCTGGAATCCCAAGGGCGACAGGTGCAGGCCATCTCTGGCAAAGCAGCATGGTCTGTCGATCATGTCATCCCAGGCAGACAGATACTGGATCCCCTTAGAATGACACCAGAAGCTTAGCCAATTATTGAAGTCAATCATTTTGTCCTTGTACTGTGGTATCATTCTGGGTGATGGCAGGATGTTTTCAGGGCTAGGGTCATACCTGCCTGGGCTACAAGATCAGAGAGCTCCTCCATGTCTCTTTTCATGTAGTCCAGGGAGGTACGTCTCAGGTCATTCACACCAACATGGTCAATGACAGAGTCATATTTGTACTCATTGTGGAGTGACCTGAGTGTGTGCATTATGGGGCAGATCCTGGCACCTGAAAGGCAGCTGGCAGTAAAGAACTGTTTGAGTAACTGTTGCAAAGTATTGCCTTCACTCAGTCTTTGCTCTGTATTGTGATAGCTTCACATGAGGATAACTAGAGTACTGTGGGTATTGGCAACTACTGTCCAGGTGTTGCTTTAATACATGAACAGCCATTCACCATCACTCACCACTGGTGCATGATGACAATCTCTGTGCAAAGGCTGAGGACAAAAAGTAAGGTTTTCTTATTGGCTATTTCTGGCCATGCGTGTTGTATGTGATTCCATTTTTTGACCATATTAAATGGTGAAAATGTGGTGGAGAAATGGGAAGGAGCAAGCAGAGGGGAGTACACAGGAGAAAGAATATAGGAATTTGCAGGAAGGTAGTGGGAGAGAACCATAGCTATCTACTTCTTCACAACATAAATGTAGAAGTATAGCCAGAATTTGCTGATTTTGGACTGCCACCACACCAAGGGTAGATGACAACAACAGAATAATATTGTGCAGTCAATTGTACAAAATCAAGTGTGTCAAGAAGACACATAGATGCAGTGAAAAGTTATGTAAGGGTCATTTATTTTTTTTTTTTGGGGGGGGGGGCAGGTGCCCTGTTTTTACTTTTTTTCTTTCAAAGAGAGAGGATGTTGAGGAAGGTGCTTATGAATGTGATAGCTTGGCAGGAAGGTGAGGTGAGAAAGCAGGTGCTGACATACAGGGCAACCTAGACAAACATGGATGGTGATGGACACAAAAAGTTAGGGGACACCAATATTGGGGATAGGTAGGGGGCTTTGGAGATACACCCACTTCAAGCCTGAGAACAGAGACAATTTAGTCTTCACCCTCAGAACTGTCATTACTATTTCTTGTCTCAGTTTCCTGTGTAAGTGCTCAATTTGGCATGGTCTTAGTACTGTGATTAAGCAGCTTTTCAACACATCCAATTTTTGCACTTAGGCCCCTTTCCATAATACCCTCCACCAGCCTTGTCAGCTCTTGCTGGGTGACAAAATCACCACCTCCAGTCATACTACTCTTAGAGGGTAACAGTGCACCAGCTGCTGGGGCAGAACTATGTAATGTAGGTGGGCCAGGTAGGGCAGGGTTTGTGGGGGCAGCACCAACAGCTTGGGACCCCAAATTACTGGGTGTTGGTGCTGCACCTAGTTGAGGGATGGTGTGCTCATCTGCAGTAGTCATACTACCTGTCTTTGCTGCATGTCAGGTTTTATAAGAAGAAACGTATGAATACAGAACATTTATTAAACAAATAAAACATCCCCCACCAGAAAAGAAGAGAGAGAGAAAGAGAGAGAAGGGGTGAGGTGAGACAAAAGAGAGAGAGAGAGAGAATTAGATCCATGGCAGATCACATGGCTATACAATTTCAGACAATGAACAATTATGATTATCCAGTCCATACACCCATGCAGCTTTGCCATATCCAAGTATGATGGGACAGTCTTACTCTGTTGTGCCACTGATCAGCTGCACTGTTATGATATCATAAATACAACTATTTATTATAGTATTGCCATATTTCATACAAGTGCAATAGTTATTAGGCTTACATTAAGATCTGATGTATAAATACCACATACCTCTCAGAGGTGAATTAACCTCTATCAGTGCACCTCATGGTTCACTGCAATGTCTTCAACAGCTGTACAAAACAGAAGAAGACAAGAAGAGACATGAAAGTATATTGAGAAGCAGTTTTCTCTGGGTACTGTATTCTATATCATTTAATATAGAAAGGTCAGTATACTTACACAAGTGTGGGATGTAAGCAGTCCTAAACTCATCCTCCCATTGGCTAAGGAGGTCCTTCTTGTGCCATTTCAGGTGACTGTAGTGGTGACAGCAATTCTCTCCTGTGTGGGATGTCAGGTGTATTGGAAACACCCTTAGCTACTCTGTTCCAAGCCGCAGTCTTATACTAAGACCCAGTATAGTCCCCCTGCAGCAGCCTACAGCTGTAGGACTTCAGGAGGAATGCCCCAAAAATCCTAGACTCCTCCACACCCCACCTCTGCGCTTTATATTTAGCGCCATCATCTCCCATACGAGCCATGCCTGCAGAAATGAAGCAGCAACTCTATGGATTAATTGGCACCAAATTCCAATTGTGTGTTCACTGGCTAGTGTGCAAACACACACAACCATGCCAACTGCATTTGTGCAATGTTAAACACAAAGAGGCATGTGTAAGCAAGATGGAAGGCATTTTATCAGACAGCAAGAAAGGTTTGAGACATGGCAATGAGATTCACCATGTGTGATGCTGAACATATAAACATATTTTTTCATATGGTCAACACTGACAACCTCAGTGGCTTGGCTTGTTATCCCTGGTGTTTTGTAGGTTAAGTAGATGACGTGGCACATAACATTTTGTAATTACACACTGTAAAAAGTTAGTTGACCAATGTGGGAACCAAACCTAAGGCATAAATAATGCATACATTTCAAGCAAGGTGATTATTTGTCACTGCTACAAGAGAAATCCCTTTCAGTCATGTTTATTACTGACAAACTGCATTCAGTATGGATGGAGATATGCTGCAGATAGACCTGCATGAGTGTGATTTTAAGAAGTCCTGTGAAACTTATTTCTATGAAAGAGGCATTATTAGTCTTTGTAAAGGTATGTCAGACAGTTAGACTTTCATGAGCTAACTAATACAGGTTGGTATATGATACATACATACATCACTACACATACTGCCATAAACACAGGGTTGCCCATGTGAGGAGGGAAGACAATTTTAACTTAAGTATTCTTCTCATCATAAATATGCAAGTACATTTTTAATTCATTATCATAATTAGACAGTTTAAGCAATTACACACATTCAACTGTGTTTCATAAGTAAATCATTTATGCATTATGCCACTTAGAACATTTTATCTTAGAAAAATGTATCTATCAAAGCACTAATGAGACTTTTCTTGCAATAAACATAACTATGACAGCCATTCGTATGTAGCATTAACTCACTAATCAAAGTAATGTTACAAATTGCATTTTAATACCCTGTTTAGGAACAGTGGTATGTAGAATTGAACCCTGGATCACTTGCTTGATATTTCTAAAGGCAGGGCACTTATACCTTGTGCCACAGACAAAGCTGGGATAGCAAGTGTATTTTTTCTCCATTAAGTACTGCATAGAGTGCTGAAAGCCGTGCAATCACTGATAAGTCTGTGCTACAGAAGGCTGCCCAAATAACATTTTTTTCACTTTTTCCTTAAGCAGGTAAGCTTGATTGCATGACACTCAGCAGTGAGTAAGTGCATAAGGCAAAAACAGTAAAAAAAAAAAAAAAAAAAAAAAAAAAAAGAGCATATAATGTAATGATGACTGTGATTCCTACATCTGCAGTAATACTTTTCGGAGTTCCTTCACACTGTATTGATTTCAGCTCCAGCAAAACTGTGTTAAGGGGCCAAAGTCACTGCATTTACATTTTCTGCCTCAGAAACAGGTATACAAAATGTGCACATCTCTCACTCATTAGAAATACCATGCAGTGGTACGAAACATGTCCAGTTTCCCTCTTCTGTGAGCCCTGTTTGTGCTCTGCTAAGCAGCGCTGACATTACACAGGCAAAAAAACATATGAAACCATTTACAGTCCACACAGCAATTTTATCTTAGCACTGTTCAGAGTGCAGTAGCAAATTCCAACTATGCAAATATGTAATGCAATACTGGTGGCAAGATCACTCTCGTTCACTGCCATGAAATGCTGCCAGTCAACAGTATGCTCTGCCAAAATGCACACAAATGAGGAACACAAAAAATAAATAAATAATAGACAATTGTCAGTAGTGACACATATAGAGTAATACATTTGAAAAGGCAGGATTGTGAAGGTCTGTGTGTGGTACAACATAATCATATGCTCAGAAAATATGCATTAACTTTGTCAGACCCCAGACTATCTGGATTAGAACCCTTATCTCAGTGCAATAACAACATTACAGCCATTTGTATTTCTTATCTTTGCCACCGACACAGAGTTAGAAAATATTACCTTATCATTTGCTTCAACATGTCTAGATCAATGCCATGTTGACCAATACTTTACAAGAATAATGGTCCACACCACTTTAATGTCAGATTGTCAACATTGACAGCTACTTCTTTGATTTATTTTCTGAACATCTTCCCCTCCCCTCAGCTTAACTAGAGAAATACATGGTCATTGCCATTTATTTGCATCTTTGTTTCAATCTGTAATACAGTGGATCAGAATTTCAGACAGATTTTAAGCAGATGATGGGCAGAGTTCTGTTACTACAGGGATGTCTGTGCTGTTAAGGTTGTTCTCAGAGCTCTCAAGCAGCTTACACATTTTTGCTGTAAGTCTTCTCTGCATGAAACAAACACTTAAGAGAGAATAGTTACTTCAGTATTGCTTGTTGTGTTTTTCAGAGCAATCAAAAACAGTTGCAAGTCACTAACAGCTAACTTGTTTGTTATTACTTCTGTTTACAGTCCTGGGATTTGTGCATGCAATCATGTAGCTACCTACACCATGTTTACTTCACCTACACCAAGTGATTTTTTTTTTTTGGTATTCAGGAATGTTAATGATTTCACACCTCATTTGCATTTTCCCCGTGCTCAGGTGGCTGAAGTTACAATATGCGAAAGGTAATGGTGTAGCTATGGAAGTGGAAGGAAGGGTGTCTGATTGTATACAAACAGACCATTATTAATAATTACTTGGAGGATATTCTTCTACAAAGCATTACACTATTTCAGAAGTTAAGTTTAAGTGAGATACGAGCTGTTACCAAAGCCAAGTGTCATATATCAAATCATAAAATCAACTTTAATATAAAATTAAGTTTAAAAGCAAACTGGCAATTATAGAAAGGATAAGCGCTTTTGGTTTACACCTTTTTCAAATCCTATAGTGATGCCAGAGTACTTCCTGCTTAAGTAATAGTTTTGTCAGTTCAAAGTACATATGTAAGCTGCCAATCAAAGATGCCTTATAGTTACACCCCCTTTTTTTGGTGTTCTTTCATTTCCTTAGTGCTCGTCCTTTAAGAATTGGATTAATGGGTACAATTTCATTTAAACCAGGTTTCCGATTAGACTGTAAGTCCATAATCCATTTACTTTCTTCCATCTCTGTACAATTTACTATATCACCTCCTCTTAAAGTTTCAATTACTCTAGCTAGAACCATGAATTTAAATGAATGACCTGCAATGTGTCCAAACAAGGCATTTGTTTCTACTTTATTTTTTATATCCAAGTTATGCCTTAAAATTCGTTCTTTGAACATCCTGTTCATTTTGCCTACATAGAATACCTGGCAACATGAACACTGAGCCACATATATTATAGTTTTGCTTTTGCAGTTTACAAAACCTTTAAACATATACTGTTTACCCATGTTTGGATGAATAAACGTATCTTCAACTTTAACATAGGAGCAGGCTTTACAGAAGCCACATTTATATGTTCCTTTTTTAGCACTAGTCATAATTTCATCCTTTCTAGTTGGTTGTTGCTGATAACAGAACATTCTTTTCAGATTTTTTCTATTCTTAAAAGAGAAACTGGGTGCTTCTCCTACAATCTCCCTTAATTTTTCATCAGATGTAAGAATCAACCAATTTTTCTTAATTATTTTACAGATGTCAGAGTTATCACTACTATATGATAGGGAAAAATCTTAATTTGTCCTCTCTTCTCTTTTCATTTACTTCATTAGTTTGTGTTGAATAATGTGGGCTACCTTTTCCAATTTGCACATTGGAGGATCTGTTCATATTTTTGATGACATCTTCCTTTTTGTATCCTGTTTCTGCAAAATCATCCACAAGTTTTGTTCATTCTCTAATAAAATCTGTCTCTTTCGTACATAGTTTCAAGATGCAAATCATCTGATTTTCTGCTACATTCTGAAAAATATGCTTGGGATGCATGCTAGATCTATGGAGCATATGATTACACCATGTTGATTTCCTATGCATAGATATGTCAATACCAGTACATTCATCCAGATTTAATTGAATGCCCAAAAAATTAATCACATCTTTAGATAAGTTAATATCAAATTTCAAAAAAGATGTGGTACTGGTTAAGTAGATTTTAAACTCATTTAATGAAATCTCATCCCCGTCCCATAAAATAAAGATGTCATCAACGAAACGTCTATATATAACTATGTTCTTATTCCAGTTGTTCCTTGGGTCTGTATTCCATTCATCCTCCCATTGTGCCAACACTATATTCGCATAACTGTTGGCACATGGGATCTCCATGACCACTCCCATTTTTTTTGTCAATAGTAGGTTTCACCAAATATAAACACATTGTTGCATATCACTTCTTCTGAAAGACTGCATATTAAATTGATGTTATCCACTGTCTTATGTCTATTTCCAAACAATTGAATAGCTTCAGTTCCATATTCATTTGGAATATTTGTGAATAAACTATTGACATCTAAGGTGGCCATTATCAGACCTTTAAAGGTATCTCTTTTAACCATTTCATCATACAGTTGCTTTAGAAATTCCGCGGAATCCTTTATCACCGTTCCAGTATGGGGTAATAATCTCTTTAGTACACCCTCTATATATATATAGAAATCGGTTCCGTAATCCAGCCTCCTCCATTTATGATAGGCCGCATAGGTGGATCTATTAAATTTTTATGGACTTTAGGTAGTCCATTAATATTTGGTATTAAAGGATGTTGTATATCAAAATAGTCAAATAATTCCTTTGTGATAGTCCTGTTCATCAATTTATCATATATCATTTCATACACATTCATGATTATTTTGTTCATGTCTCTTCGATTTATCATCTGATATGTAGTTCGGTCACGCAGCATCTCTTCCATTTTTTTCTCATATTCCATAGAGTCTAAAACCCTGTGGCTCCTCCTTTATCGGCTGCCTTCACTACAATCTCTCTTCTCTTCTGCAGCCCAGTGACTGTGATTTTCTGACTTGATTTATGACACTTGGTAGCAGCTCATATCTCATTTAAACTTTGCTTGCTAACATTACGGACTGCTTTTGGCGGTGAAACTTTTACTGTGTTTTATTGTTTCTATATTTCAAAAGTTATGCTAGTCCCCTAGACACACTGCTTACATGTTCATATTTGGAATATATTTCGATATGCAATGGAAAAAAATTTGTGATGCATGTCATTTTGAAGTTTTACTGCTACTATACTGCACACATGGCAGTTCTTAGTGCACCCCCCACCCTGTGAGAAAGATGATATCTGTGCCACGGGCTTTGTTCATTTGTGTTTGACTTAGGGTTTTATATATGTCTTATACACAGAGTGGATAGGTACAAGACTGACAGTATGCCGGTAGTTTATCTTATTACACATTTATTTGTATACTATGGGTTTCACACTTACCTTGACATTACTGCAGTTAGGAGTCGTGTGCTATGGAGCTGTCTCTGTCTGATGCTATCCATACACAGATAATACATGAGTCAGTAATGTTTGCTTACATCAGATGGCATCTATTTTAATATTTGTATGTACTTAGGTTGTTAAATGTATTCCTTCGCTGGTGAGTATGTGTGTGCTATCATTTACTCTTAGTTGCTGGATGTGTGCACTGACCTTTGAGTCTTAAGTGGTAAGTGTGTGTGCTATCCCTGGCCTCTTAGCCAGGGCAAGGGCATATTGTACACACCTACATCTGCTGACTACCTCTACAGCTGGAGTTTCCCACTCAGATTCCTCGTCTGTATGTCATTGAGGTGCTGGCCCTGCATGGCATCCAGAAATGTGTAGTCCTGGATCTTGATGTCCCTGTTGCAGCTGATAACAAGCAGGGAAGTGTGTTACAGCATATAATTCTTGCATTGTTCTTGCTGTGTCCTCAGCTGTGCATGGAAAATAGATGTACTCCCTTGCATGTTGCATAGCATTTAGATATTGGTGAACTATTCCAGAAGTTGAGGCCTGTGATACACCTAGTATATCCCCTGTGGGTCTCTTGAATGTACCAGTTGCTAATATCCTTAATGCTATAAATATCTTAGTTTCAAGTTGTATAGGTTCCCCTTGATTTCCTCTGAGTCTGAGGTGGGGACGGCAGAGGTTTCCAATTTCCTGTAGTTTTTTTTCTTACACATGTATTTCTATACTATGGGTTGCACACTTACTTTGACATTACATATATATATATATATATATATATATATATATATATATATATATATATATATGTACACAAGGGCAGCTAGTCTAGTAGTTATCTATGAACATATATATATATATATATATATATATATATATATATATATATATATATATATATATATATATATATATATATATATATATATATATATATATATATATATATATATATATATATATATATATATATATATATATATATATATATATATTTATATATAGCATATTTATCGATAGAAAGATACATGTATATATGTGTGTATGTGAGTGTGTGTGTGATATGAAAAATGTCTGGCAATCTGCTTCCATTTCCTACTTGCCTGACCAACTGCATATTGAAAAGTCCAAAGGAAGCATTAACACCTGCTCAGGAGATCTAAACCTGTTTTGCAAAAGTAATAGAACATTATGGAGGGAAAGATATGTATCACAGGGAATACCAGTTCTTAAAAATTGTCTTCCTCTCCACAATAATGTATGGCTAGGCCTTTTAGGATTGTCACAGATCAATACGTTAGTAAGAACCTTTGACCAAGTAAATGTAATGCTACACAGGTTGACCTGTATTCTCTTTCCCTCACAGTGGCACTTAAATAGTATGTTGTTTTATTGTCTGTCCATAGTTGCTCGTATCATTCTGCTTTCTCCATTCCCTGATTGCATGCCAGGCTGCCTTATCAGTAGTCCTTCTTTGTCACCCCTCATGCTTTCAGACCCTTTGGTATGTATATCTGCACCCTGTTCTGTAACAATTCTCATACGGGTACATTACATTGACTATTGTAACATTATCAGACTGAGGTATGCATTTTATTTAGTCATTTTTTTATTATTAATATTCTAAGCTGAATGACTGCTGCACATTCATCATCATCTTGCTTGTGAAAGGCTTCTGTGCTACCTCAGATTTGCTTCCTAATTGGGATACAGGAAGTGAGGCAATGATGCTGTCATACAAATTGCCACAGAGTGTGAACTGTATAAATTGAAATTAATGGCATGATGTTGCCATGAGGTTCCATCTCTCGCATGCCAGGAAGTTGTTATATTTTCATCCATTTTTGTCCTGCAATGCATGCATAATAAGACATGAGCCCTGCCACCTATTTTTTGTCAGATCTACTGCCAATTCCCATTTAAACACCGGAGTCATCAAAATTTGATTATTAAAAGTGTGCTCTTCAGAAACAAGCACTGTTTAAGCTGCAGCTTGTGGGTTTGGGGCTACATTCTGGAAGCTGCTGTTCAAGTTTAAAAATCCTAGCTACACCCCAGATCACAGACTGCCTTTACATTATTCCATATTGGTCGCAAGTGATTCAGTCACACAGGAAATGGCAGAAGGGGCTCTGCGATAGCTTAGTTTTAGCACATCCATGTTTTTACATAAAAAAATCAGCAATTTTATAATTAAAAATCCCATTCTCATGTATGAATGCATTATTTAACTATTACATTAATTGTAAAAGGAAAATAATTTCCCTGCAGTGTTCTATTAAAATCAGTCAGAATTTGAACCCAGAAGTAATGCATTATGTTATTCATTGCATGAATTCTCATTTTCCCTCCTCTCACATAGTAACTGGTTATAGCTGGCCAATCCATCTCTTATTGTTATGTAAAGTAGGCTCTTCGGGTCAGTGGCACTGAACAATCATCCTTAGTTATTACCAGGCAACCTGCAGTCATTAGTCTAGAGATGTTATCAGGAGCTGAAAGCCTTTCTAAAATTATATAGATCATGGCTGAAAAGGGTACAAGGACAAGAAAATATACTTGGTAACAAATGTAAATAAAGAAATATCAAATGTTGTGTCGCAGACAATTTTAATGGTACAACCTGGTGTTATCCAGTTACCTATTGTATTCTCAAAAGCCGACAATGTCGAATCCAACATTGTCAACACGAGAATAGCAAAAGTGCAGAATGTCAAACGGGTAAATGGAAATCTCCGTAAGGGGAGATTTCTGTTTACTTCAATGTAGTGCAGTCTTGGAGTTGGTTTATTTAAGTAGAGAGGGTGTGGGGGTGCAGGGAGGCTTGCCCTCCTGCCTACACCCTTTAGATTTTCTTTATTTATTTATTTATTTATTTATTTTTTCTGAACATTCAAAATTTTAATGGTTTGATCATTAAAGGTTGACCTTTAGTGATTTGAGCCATTAAACTTTTGACGTTCTAATATAGACCCTATTATCCACAGCTTTCAGTGGGGGTATATGATCTCTGAGGAGGAGGGAGGGTGAAACAAATGCGAGTAATATATGAACACTAAATTATCATTATGTGATAAATAAATAAAAAAATACATATTTCACCCAGTAAGGCAACATTTTTACTAAGGCATATAGAATGAGGCCTTAATGTCATGTACAGACAATTGCAGTGTGCTGCCATGTAACTCAGGAATGAGATGCAAAAACATCCTTGAGAGTAGTCTTCAGTCTATTCTGAATCTGAACACCCTTATAATTCCTAAAACATGTATTATGATTTGTCACAGAGGAACTGACATATGACCTCAAACAAGAGTAACAAATACAGTGCAGCAAAAGACATTTGGTGTTGCACTCTGCATTACACCCTAATTCCACTAGGGGCAATATGGTCTCTGATCAAAAAGTAAGCTGATATTAATGTCTGTAATATAATATTCTGGGCTTATGCCAGATATAAATATTAATATATTCACACTGAGCTAATCGAAGGAAGGACACTGAGCAAACTCAGATCTATAATATATAACATTAAGCATCCTGTTTTTTTGCTTATTTTTTCAAGTTATTTATAACACTTTGTCTACTGTATATTTTTCTAGCTAGTTTCACTGTGTGTGAGATATTAACTGGAAATTGTCCACCTTTATTAAGCATCTGTTTAGGTTGTTTGATTCTGATAACTTGTTTGCAGTTAAAAGCTTTCTCTAGAGGCTCCTTTAGCTGTCTAAAACTTTCATTTAAAGGCTCACTGCTGCTTTTCTGCTGTGAGAAACATTTCTGCAGTTTGTTTCTAAGTAGTGTGGATATTTGTAGCATTGCCCATATTCAGGTTTGTGTTTGGGACTAGTGTTTGTGGAGGCTGTGTGTCTGAGCACATGTTCATGGACATATTGGTTTAGTCAAAGTCATCAGGCATTTCAGTGAGAGAGAATTGTTTAAGGTCATTGGCTGATTGAGGTCACCTGGACTGCAGCTTAGACTAAGCACCTCATTGGTTCTTTTGAGCTTTTTTTTTTAAAGTTGTCGCAGGTTTCAACTTTCTGTTACCTAAGAAGTTAGGTTTGTGAGTGTTTCTGCCATTTCACACTGAGCTAATCAAAGGAAGGACACTGAGCAAACTCGGATCTATAATATATAACATTAAGTATCCTGTTTTTTTTTTGCTTATTTCTTTGAGTTATTTATAACACTTTGTCTACTGTATATTTTTCTAGCTAGTTTCACTGTGTGTGAGGGATTAACTGGAAATTGTCCACTTTTATTAAGCATCTATTGGGTTGTTTGATTCTGATAACTTGTTTGCAGTTAAAAGCTTTCTATAGAGGCTTTTTTAGCTGTTTAAACTTTCATTTAAAGGCTCACTGCTGCTTTTCTGCTGTGAGAAACATTTCTGCAGTTTGTTTCTAAGTAGTGTGGATATTTGTAGCATTGTCCATATTCAGGCTTGTGTTTGGGCCTAGTGTTTGTGGAGGCTGTGTGTCTGAGCACATGTTCAGGGACATCTTGGTTTAGCCAAAGCCATCAGGCATTTCAGTGAGAGAGAATTGTTTAAGGTCATTGGCTGACTGAGGTCACCTGGACTACAGATTAGACTAAGCACCCCATTGGTTCTTTTGAGCTATTTTGTTTAAACATTGTCTCAGGTTTCAACTTTCTGTTACCTAAGAAGTTAAGTTTGTGAGTGTTTCTGCCATTTCACACTGAGCTAATCAAAGGAAGGACACTGAGCAAACTCGGATCTATAATATATAACATTAATATCCTGTTTTTTTGCTTATTGTTTCGAGTTATTTATAGCACTTTGTCTACTGTATATTTTTCTAGTAAGTTTCACTGTGTGTGAGGTATTAACTGGAAATTGTCCACTTTTATTAAGCATCTGTTAGGTTGTTTGATTCTAATAACTTGTTTGCAGTTAAAAGCTTTCTCTAGAGGCTTTTTTAGCTGTTTAAACTTTCATTTAAAGGCTCACTGCTGCTTTTCTGCTGTGAGAAACATTTCTGCAGTTTGTTTCCCACACTCCCTCCCTATTGGCATACTGTTCTTATAGTTGGTGGCTTTGCAGTTGCCTGCCCCTACTGTAAATTTGATCTGGGACCTTCCACCCAGTCTAGTATCATTACCTCATTCTACCTAATACAGGGAGAACATTTGAGAAGGCTAGTCAGCTTAGTTTCTGCTCCTCCTTTTTTCTCTTTCCACTTAAAAAAAAATTCTAAGCTTGTTTCCTGCCTTTCCTCTGGGTAGTCTAGTCTGGATACAGATTTGCTGTGTCCAGGACTATTTGTGGGTTTCTAAGCCCCCAAGCCTTTCTGTGTTGGAGGGAAGCCTTCTAGCTTTATTTTGTTTCATCAAACTAGCCAAATTTTTAGTTTCAGCACTCAAATCTGTTTCTTTAAGCTCAGCACTTGTTCAGAACTTATTGTAAGCACTTAATAAGCTACAAATTACTACAACACTCAACTTTCCTCACTGTCTAGAGGAAAACAATTTCTAGCACTTAACAAATAAGCACCTATCCAGGCATGTCTAATGGTCAGCTTCCGGTGTTTTCTCCTGTCTACCTGATGAATCTGGGCATCTTGAGACAATGCAGCAGTTGCCTCATGTACACAGACAACCCTCTCCTCCTACCACCCAACACTACAACCTGTGAGAGATGCACTTATATAGCCAAATTGGTAGCAAAGCTCTCTTCACCTAAGACTGGACTAGACAGTCAAGAGGAGACAGTAAACACTTGCACCACACCACACTCAGCACATAGTCCTCAAAACCTACACCACCAAAACACACACATAGAAACACAAAACACACACCTACATTCAGGGAAGCTCTCAGTAAAACCCTGCCCAAGCAACAGGGACCTCCAAAGCAGAAACACAAGCAACCTCCACCCCTCCAACACAATCCAAATGACACATAGCCCACAAACTCAGTGTGCCACTCAACCACAGCCCATAAGGCATAACAATGTACCCAACACTCTAGTCATAGGTGACTTTACAGTCAGGAACACTGAAGTTCCACTCACAAGGCTAAACAAGGAGAAAGTTACTGTCAGCTGCCTGTTGGGTGCCAGAATCCACCACATAACGCATGAACTAAGGTCACTCCTCAACAAGTACAAATATGACTCTGTCATTGTCCATGTTGGTGTGAATGACCTGAGATGTACCTCCCTGGACTACATGAAAAGAGACATGGAGGAGCTGTCCAATCTTGTAACCCAGGTAGGTATGACCCTAGCCTTAAGTAGCATCCTGCCATCACCCAGAATGATACCGCAGTACAAGGACAAAATGATTGACTTCAACAATTGACTAAACTTCTGGTGTCATTCTAAGGGGATCCAGTATCTGTCTGCCTAGGATGACATGATCGTCAAACCATGATCCTTTGCCAGAGATGGCCTGCACCTGTCACCCTTGGGATTCCGGATACTGGCTAAGGCTCTAGCCCCCCCCCCTTTAGTGCCTATTTTAGGCAAGGTTCAAATGACAAATTCACCACTGTAACAGGTACAAGCAAGAAAAACTTGAGGGTATTGCTACTCAATGCTAGAAGTCTAAACCTCAAAATGCACTCACTCCAGGCACTCCTTAAAATGAAGAAAATTGACATCTGTGCAGTGACAGAGACCTGGTTCAAGGCTCCAGAGAGTAGCCCTGCATTACCAGGCTATAATTCATACCACACCTTTCGGCCACCTAACCTGGACTGAAACACTAAAGGCAGATGTGTGTCCATATTCATTAAGGATATCCACACCTCCAGGCTAGTTGCTCAGCATAATGCATCCGGGATTATCCAAGTGTAACTTACTCTGAGAAAGACCACAATCCAAATTGTAGCTTGCTACAGATCCCCCACCATGCCCCAGGATTCCCACTCCTCATTTCTTGATACACTGGAAAATATTAGGGTACAACCTAACACCCTAATAATGGGTGATTTCAACTACCCCACCATTAACTGGGAAAACTACTCATGTACCAACTCCTGTGCTTAATGTTTTCTGGAATTCATAAATTCCTATGCCTTGGATCAACTTATCCACACCCCCACCAGGGGTAGCAATATCCTAGACCTGGTTATTACCAACATGGGCAACCTGTGCTCCACACCAGAGGTTAGTTCCTCATTGGTTAGATCCGACCACAAGCTAATCACCCTAGACATCCACATCCCACCCCCACTGCCTATTAGGGAAACCACAGTAAAAAAATTCTCCAAAGCCAACTTCACGCTTTTTAAGACAGAAGTGGCAAACTACACGACACCCATGCTGATGGACAATGGAGGTATGACTGCTGAATCCTACACAAATGTACTTTATAAGCACTTACATGAGTGCATGGACCATGCAATCCCTAACAGAACCAGGATGCTATCCTCCAAAAAAAGGAAGTCAATCTGGTGGTCCCCTGCCATAAACAAACTCTACAACAGAAGAAAGAAACTGTTGCAAAAAAGAGTAAAATCCCATGATTGGAGAAACTTCCTGGTCAGACTCAGTAAGAAGCTGAGATCTCTCATAAAATCCTCCAAAGCTAGTTACGAAAACAAAATCGCCACTGACTCTAAAGACAACCACAAAGCATTCTATAGCTATGTCAGGAATATCAATGGCAACACTCAGATCTGCTCTGAGTTACACCACAATGGGACTAAATACACAGAACCAACTGATATTGCCAACATCCTGGCAGATAGGTTCAGTGCTAACTTTAACCCCCTGTCATCTCCTAAAGGGCCCATCTCTATACCAGAAGAATGCAAAGTTCCTGTAATCACAGCTGCACAGGTAAAAAACACACTATCCAAAGCCAAGAACACAGCATCCATGGGACCTGACAACATCCCAGGCTGTGTTGTACATGAACTACAGAACGAACTGGCACCCCACCTATGTACCATGTTCAATCATAGCCTCACCTCAGGCTATGTACCCACTGAATGGCGCACAGCGACAGTTATCCCACTCCACAAAGGGGGAGCCACCACGGACCCTGGAAACTACTGCCTCATTAGCCTAACGAGGCTGGTCTGCAAGGCTATGGAACGTATCATCATGGAACTTATAAACAATGACATTGGTAATCTCCAAACTCAGGACCCCACCCAGTTTGGGTTTGTAAAAGGCAGATCATGTCTTCTAAACCTGATAAACTTCTTTGAAGTAGTCGCCAAAGCCGTAGATGAGGGTAAGGTGGTACACACAGCCTAACTAGATCTCACTAAGGCTTTCAACACCATCCCACACTCTGGAATTATAGATAAACTCACTAAACTAGGTATAAATCCCTATGTCACAAAATGGATTGCCAACTGGCTCACTGTCAGAACACACACTGTGAAAGTAGCAGACTCGAAATCCAACTTCTGACCAGTGACAAGTGGAGTACCACAGGGTTCAGTCCTGGGTACTCTCCTATTTGGTATCTACTTCTCCAAAGTATAGGCTAACACAGAAGGTCTTTGGCTAATGAAGTTCACAGATGACTGCAAGCTAGGAGCCATAATCAAAACTCCAAAAGATGTGGGCATCCTACAAAAGGGCCTCGCTGAGACAGATGCCTGGTGTCAAACCCATGGCCTCAAGCTCAATGCCAAAAAGTGCATTGTCATCCCTTTTGGTAAAAACTTTGTACCCATGAACTACCACATAGGTGGTAGTCTACTTAACACCGAAAGTGTGATATGAGACCTTGGGACACAGGTGGACAGTAGTCTCTCCTTTGAGAATCACATCGCCACAGTAGTCAGGAAATCCTTCTACATGGCACACTTCATCACAAAAAGTTTCTCATCCAAGAAAAAAGAGGTCATTGTTCCTCTCTACTCGTCATTCATTAGACCCATTATAGAGTACAATGCCCCTTTTGGTATGTACCTCACAAGACATCTACAACAACTGGAAAGGCCGCAGAAATACCTCACAAAGAGGATTACTGGCCTCAAACAGATGCCCTACGCAGACTGTCTCAAAAAACAGCAACTTTACTCAATCGCATATCGCCTACTCAGAGGTGATCTCTGCCTAACACACAAAGCTATGTCAAACCCAGAGCTTTTAGACATGCTCCACTTAAAGAAATCCCAATCCCTCCGAGCTACATGCTCTAGGGACCTAAACCGTGTCATCACAATAAACAGAACATGCTGGAGGGATAGATTCCTGTCCCAGAGACTTCCCTTACTCTGGAACAAACTACCTATCTATAACAAACAAAGCTCTTCATTAGCACTCTTCAAGAAAAATCTTGATGATTGAATGGGAGATAGGAAATTCACCCCGGGGATCACTTCTGTGGCTCTGCTCGACAGTGGCACAGGAAAATAATTTTCTTGTGTGGCGAAAGCCTTTGGCCAGGCTTATATAGGCCCTATAGCCAATAACCTAGTACCTACCTATGAACCTATGAACATATATATACATATTTATATATATATATATATATATATATATATATATATATATATATATATACATATATATATATATATATATATATATATATATCTACAGAAGAATTTTATTTAATTTGTGTAACATGTCAGGGTTCAAATGCTATGGCTTGATATATCTAATGACATAGAGTCAGATTAATCACTGAACTATAAAGAAGTTCCTAAGGTTAATGAATCAGACTTAGGTGCATTTTATATCTGGCTATCTTGTTGTTACTTCCTGAAAATATCGTAGTGAAACCTCAAAAGCAGCTTCGGTATTTATTTAGTTATTTATTTATTTATTTTATTAATGTATTTAATACTATAGTTCTTTGAATTGTTGAATGTTTTCAGTAATGATCTGAGGTCCAAAAAGCAGAAAACATATTAGGATCGTTCCTGTCAACAATATTACATACAAATAATTAAATGGTAAAATTCAGTACATGAAGCATTCATTGCAGATAGGGAAGATTAAGACATCCAATAATTGTGCATTAAGAGAAGTGCAACAAATACAAGCATAAAATACATTAACATGTATTCATATATACATATGAATATATATTCTTTATACAGGGCTACCAAATGCAGGAGTTCATAGACATTTATTGTTGCAACTTGTCATTTTACATTTTATTCGGTTTTCATTAGAAGTGCATTTAAATTCTTCTCTGAATATGGAATACAGTATTGGTCTAGAACACATCATCAATATGCTGTCAGTAAGTTATAAATAGCTATCATATATTTTCCAGCAGAATAAAGTGGATGTTTTCCAGTTATAGCAATTTATCACTGAAATGCCATAGTTTGAAGCAGATAAAGTTGTGGTAAAATTCATCATTACATTGAAATGAAATACTTAAGAATATATCAGCAGTATTAATTGCTCTTTATAGATAAATATTGTCTTTTAACACCTGAATGTTTTGTCTTGAAGTCTCAAAGGATGCCTAACATATGTGCATTTATAGACTGGTGAAAAATGCTGGGGTTCATCGGTCTTCACTGTCATAGTCTGACATTTTGTATAGCACTTGGTTTACACTGGGGTCCTGAACACAACTTTTAGTCTAGGTAAAGAGTACAACATTGGTCTAGAATATATAGCTACCAAGTTTCCATTATATTGTAAGCATAAATCATATATATTTCAGTAAGAAAGAAGACATTTATTTCATTTGGTCAGATAGATGTGAAATATGTCTCTTTTGAAATAAAAATAAAACCTGGCAACCCCGTTAACCCTGGAACTTTTAGAAATTATTCTAAGGCAAACTTCCTGCTATCAAGTGACATCATAGCAAAATTTCAAGCCCCCCCCCCCAAAACACCGAGAATAATGCTGTCTATGCAGAAATTGTTCACAGAGACACTGTACAATCATTTTAATGACTGCATCAATATGGCTATACCTACTCAAAATACATGCAGGGCAAACACACACACACACAAAAAAACCCTCACACACACAAGTCACTCTGGAGGAAATTCAATGTCAAAAGGTTATATAAAAAAAGGAAAAAGTCATGGCAAAAATTAGGTAATGCGATGCCTCTCAAGGGAGGAGACAGCCGCAGTGGTGCAGCGGTTAATGTTGCCACCTCACAGCAAGAGGTTCTACAGTTCAATCCTCTGCTGGGGTGCCTTCTGTGTGGAGTCTGCATGTCCTTCCTGTGGTTGTGTGGGTTTCCTCTGGGTGCTCTGGTTTCCTCCCATATCCCAAAGATGTGCTATAGGTGGATTGGACACCCTAAATTGGCCCTAGGCATGAGTGCGCATGTGTGTGTGCCTTCTGTGCAAGGTTGGGTGTCAGGCTGGCAATGCGACACTGTAAAACTCCACTGCCAACCATAAGCAGACAGGTGATCTGCTGTGGTGACCCCTAACTGGAAAAAGCCAGAAGAAGAAGAATGCCTCTCAAGGGAAAAACTCAAAACTACCAAACTAGTATTTGAAATAGACATGGCTTCATGGGCCAAGGAAAATTACAAGGCATTCTACAGCTATTTTGAAACCTCAGAGACAATACACAGCAATATGCTGAACTAATTGTAAAAGGAGACACCTATACTGAGCAGGAATTTATAGCAAAGTTAGCTCCAATTTTACCCCCATCTTCTTATTGCCAGATACCTCACAGGAAATATAACCATAACTCCCCCAACTCTAACCAAAAACAGGTACTCAATACACTCTGTAAGGCCATGCACACTGCATTGATGGATGGCACATGATAATATCCATTGATACATCCTTAATAGCATGAAATATGACATAATAGGACCACTAGAATCACTATTTAACTGTATCCTCCAGGCAGGCATTGTGCTAAGCAAATGAATGACTGCAACTGTCATTGTGTGCACAAAGGCAGGCCATCTATGGACTCAAGTAACCATAAATCTATAAATCTGAATAGTCTCATAAGCAAAGTCATGGAAAGAATTATCATGGAAATGATAAACAATGGCATAGGAAACCTTCAGACACTGTATCCAAACAAGTTTGTTTTTATCAAGGGCAGGTCATGCCTACTTAACCTAGTGGACTTTTTCAAGAAGGTCACAAAAGCAATGGATGAGGGCAAAACAGTGCATCCTGCTTACTTTGACTTAGCCAAAGTGTTTGGCACAATACCCCACTTAGGTATTGTAAACAAACTCAAGACATTAGATATAACCCCCTATATCACTCATTATATCATCATCTGGTTCACAGTTTGGACCCAAAATTAGAATAATAGAGTCTGCCTCTTTAAAAAGGCCAGTTGCTAGCAGAGTCCCTCAAGGTTTGGTACTAGAGCCACTCCTTTCTGGCATCTACTTCTCCAAAGTCAAGATCCACATCAATGGCCGCTGGCTGCACAAGTTTGCAGAAGATTGCAGAAATAGGTGCTGTCATAGAATTCTCCAAAGATGCAAATACCATCCAAGATGTTCTGAGACAGAGTGATAGTTGGTGCCAGAGCCAAGTCTAAAATTCAGTGCTAAGAAATGCATAACAGTATCCTTTGGGAAGATGGCTACCTCTGGAAACTGCCACATTCATAATAAACCCCTAAGAGTAGACCCAGTGATCAGGTATTTGGGAATGCATGTAGAAGTAGCATGGTCTTTAACCAGTATTTGTCTCTGTTAGAAAGGAAATTTATGTTGCATAACTTACAGGTTCATAGGTGTGTACTAGGCCAATGGCCTTGGAGCCTTTACAAGCCTAGCCCATATAAATGCCCTGGCATCATGCCACCATTAGTTCCCAGTGCCGCTATCAAGTAGAGCCACTGGAGTGATCCCCAGGGTGAATTTTCTATTTCCCATCCACTCATCAAGATTTCTCTTGAAAAGGGTCAATGAGGTGCTCTGCTTGATATGTATGGGAAGTCTATTCCAGAGCATGGGCAGTCTCTGGGTGTCCCTCCAGCATGTTCTGTTGATTGTGGTAATGAGGCTGAGGTCCCTGGACTGTGTGGTGCGAAGGAATTGGAATTTCTTTAGGTGTAACATTTCTAACAAGGCTGGGTCAGAGATAACCTCTTAATAAATGATATGAGACAGAGAAAAGCTGGAGTTTTTTGAGTTTTTATAATCAAGAGTATGGCATCTAGGCCCAAGGATGTCATTATTCTGGTGCATGTGGCCCTTGTCAGACCACTCATTGAGTACAGTGCCCCCTTTGGAATATACCTGACCAGGCATATATGCAACAAGTGTATCATCCTTAGATGTTTCACACAAAAAGAATACATGCTATAAACCTTGTTTCCTAAATGAACCACCTCAAAGGTTTATCCCTGTGCTCAGTCTGCTACAGATGAGTGAGTGTCAGTCTATATCTAGACTGCAAAGTATCACCTGATCTCACTCTGATGGACCTGTTGCACATCAGCAGAACAAATAACATCAGAATTACCTGATCTAGGGGCCTAAACCTCATCTGCAACATAAATAGGACATGCTGAAGTGACAGGTATGTGTCTCATAGACTACCCCTTCTCTGGAACATGCTTTCGATCCATGGAAGCAGAGCTTTTCCCTAATCCAATTCAACCTTAACTTGCACTAGTGGATGGGGAATTGGAAATTTACCCCTGGTTAAGCACTTATATATCTAGCTGAAAGAGGCAGCTTCTAAATGCTTGACTATCTTTGATCAAGCCTACATATGCCCCTTAAAATAATCTTAGACAAACAACACTTGTCTGATATATTAGGGAAGTATGGCTAGGCTTAAAATGGCCATTAGCCAAGTAATTACCTATGAACCTATGAAGATATTTTTAACATGTCATTGCTTAAAAGTCATGCTATGAAATACATAATGTATATGTCCAAATTAAGCACTGAGTTGTACTGAAATCACAAAGGATAAAAAACAAACAAGAAACAGTCTTGCCTGCATTTTGTGTCTGCACTGTTTTACTTTATGAAAGTTTCATAATGCTGTATCAATGGCTGCAGACATATGGCCTGTTAAACATATGTATCAATACAAGGGGGCATATGCCTTTCCTGTCACAGTTTAATATTTCACATTATACTTGGTTTCCTATAGGGGTATTGCCATTATCTTTTTCATAAGCAAATACAGCAGTTGTTAAGAATCGAGCTTTTCTAAAGTGTCTTGTGTAACATGTCAGTTCTTAAATATCATGGTTTGAAGACGCCAAAGTGGTGCATTGAAAAGCCTAAGGGAAGAATAGCAATCTTAACTTAAGCACATGTTGTGTAGCTGTGATCTTCTCACTAACACCTGAAGGTTTCATAATAAAATTTTAAAGAACATTGACCTAATCACTTTTCATCTACAGGAACCAAATGCAGAGGTTAATGGACCTTCACTTTCACTAACATTTTGTATTTTACTCTGATTTAAAAAAAAAAAACATTTATATGACTACTGCTCAGGATACAACATACAGAATGTTTTTGAGAATACATAATTGCTAAGTAATGATTATGCCCGAAGTAAAATTTATAAATATGTCCTATCAATGTCTTCAAAATGTTTTAATCCTTTTTGGAGATAGTAAAAGGTAAATACAAACAGCCTGTAAAACATGTGCTGGCATTCTGCATATACACCTAAAACAGGGGATTCAGCATACAGAAGCACTCTGCAGTGGTCAGCACAATGCTTGGGGGAACCACCAAGGAGGGGGTGCTTTTCCTTTGCAAAATATTGTGACTCAACTGATATGGTTAGGAGCATAAATATTACCTGTGGCAGGCACCATTTTTAAAACTACAACCACCCTGCTACTGGCCCCACAAAGTGCTCAGTGACTCTCCAGTCAGTGTTATAAAACAGTATTTGCTTATTTATGTTGAAATTGTGTTCCACAGATGTCTAATATGATTTACAGTGTATTACTGGAGGTTACTATGGCATGTCAGCATGTGTTTGCACCACGTTCTTTAGTATATTTGTATGTGCTATTTGCATAGTTGCACCTTGTTAACCTGTATTCCTGTACATGTATTGTGCATAGACAGCTCGTATATAATCGTGGTGTAAGTGGTGCATAGAATCACATTAGAGACCCAGGACACAATTCTGCTTGCTACATTTTTATCTCCAACTGTATACCTGTCAGCTGAGGTCCATTCTCGCAAATGTGTTATCCAATTGGCTCAGTATGTGCATATGCTAGTAATTGATTCAAGACATATTTTCCTGTATGCAGTAGCTATTTGCACAGTTTGTTTTGAAGTCTTTATAATGTATCGTTACCATCTCAACAGTGCTCACTCCTCTCTGTACTCTTCTTTTCTAGACCTAACACCACTCTAAGCAAACAGCTGCAATACCACCTTTATCTTTAACTCGACTGGTGGACACATTGTTATATGAAAAGTGCAGTCCGGGTCTGAACTGTCTGTGAACATAAGCAGCTAATGTTAACTTTGTGTATGTGTCTACCTGTTTGAGCTGGTATTCATAATTCCCTGGAGAGTTCTCTGCTTTGGCTTGTAAGCAGGACCCTCATCACCCAAACACACCTTCCATGTCTCTTTTATTCCCTTCTGTGAGTAAATAGTATCCATAACTGATCAAATACCGTGTGCATTTGTTAATATAATTGAGAGCACAGTAGCCTACAGATACAAGGATATACTGTTTTCCACCTGATGAATAGTTAAGAAATGATTTACAGCTTCACAGCAGTTTGTAGTTAATTCTGATTGTTTTTCTTGCACACAAACTTGCCTTTGCTTGAATCTTGGCTTATCACTCTCTGTTTGCTCTCGCTACCCTCGGGTTAACTCTGCTTCCCACCGTGCCCCCATATCCCACCTCCCTGATACCCATAATTTAAACGTAAGTAAAAACACGAAACGAACTTCAGGAACCACACAAAGGAAACCAACGGCCTGTAAACTCCCAAAGGAAATCCAACAGCAAACTCAGCTGGAGTACACCCAAAGTAAGCAGCTATACAAGCAGATAAATCCAATAAGCGAAAAACTGAAAGCTGAAAACTGGAAAACTGGAAAAACTCTGGCAAAACTTCTTTATTTATCTGGTTTCATTACCCTGATGTTACATTCTTTCAATAAATTAATGAAATCCTGTTCCAAAAAGGTGATATTATTGATGTATTTATGACGTCTATGTGTCACATTGTTCTTGATAGCCCAGAAATCAACTTTGCACATTTTTTCAAATGTGTGCAAAGTAGAGTGGAGAGGAGGATTGTAAGAACTAGAGATTCTTAATGCATTAGTTATGGGCAAATTATTACCCATCAATAGATTCAAATTAAGCTTACGGACAAAGACTTTCAAATCAATAACAGTTTTTAAAATATCCATTTTGCGACTAGGAACAAAAGATAAGTCTTTCGATAAAAAGTCTACCATGTCCTGTTGAATCTCAAGAGAAGTGTAGTTGTAAATGGTAAAGTCACCACCACTGCTTTTGTGTAAGTGTGGTTCTATACCAAAATTAAAGTTATTAACTATCTCCTGCGTGGTCTCCTCTTGTTCCGCCTGTTTTTCTGCTGTGGGAGTCGATATCGGTTGTTGGTTGTCGCCCTGGAATTGCCCATTTGACAAAAATCCTGTTGGTTTTCATGGATTTGGGGTGCCCTGTCTTGAATGTTATGTTCTACACAATTCTGGCATTCCTGTGGGTGGGCATGTTGTTCAACAAAACCTTCTTGAAAGTTATTGTTATTATTATTGTTGTTGGTATTAAGCCTAGGGCTCCTCCTTAAAAACTGCCTTTGCTGGTAAGGAACATCAATACTACTGTTGGAATTAGTCTGATCCAGCTCGAGGATACCTTGGCCAGGTTGTAAATTAGCATTAAGTCTCCCTGGGGCTTTGTTGGAAAGTCTAGGATATGCCTGCTTATTAGCATAGTCTTTAATGTCTCTGGCTATTTTCTTCTTTTTGGTTAAGAGGAGCTTTTCAATAGTGGCATCAATGCTTGAAAATATTCTACAGTATTCATATTTATACCTCAGGAATTCTGCATCCGACTTTATTTCATTTTCAAGTTTTTCAAGATCAATTTTAAGACTAGAAATGTCTTTAGTATAAAACAAAATAAGTGCTTGCAAGAATTCCTGACCTTGTTTATTGAATAATTCTATCAATTCATGATAGAAAATGCTATCATCCGTCAAGCCTGCTGGGAAGCGCCATTGGCGTAACCCTTTTGGAATGATTTTATTACGGATGCATTCTTCAACATATGACACCTCTAATTGCAATTTTTTACATTTGAATAGCTTTGCATCAAAAACCTCAATTTTGTTTGGTAAGCTGTTATTCACTTCTTCATTGGATACAGTCAATGTTGTACTAGAATTATTAATGTCGCCAAAAGAAATGTTTTTATCTAAAAAAATATTCATTACTGGAATAATTCCACTAGTAGTTGGGAAATTATTCCTGCCTGCAGCTTGAGGAACTGCAGCATTATTACCATTAGATACAGGTGTTTCAGCAGTGCCATTAATGTGATTCAACTCACCATTTCCACCAGCTGCAATGTTATTATGTCCTTCATCTCTGTTTACCACTGGATTAGCAGCTGAACTCTGCTGATTTAAGGCCCTGTTCTCACCCAAAATACTTTGAACATTGATAGAATCCACTTTCTGTGAAAGAGAGTCCACACGACCTAGTAAAGCCTGGACTAAAGCAGTAAGGTTGCCAATACTGTTGTCACGAGCTTCATTCGAGTTATCCACTTGAGTAAACATACTCTGAGAAGCATCTCCGGTCCTGTTCGCCATGAAGAGACTACGAACCACTTCACCAAACAAACAAGCAAAAAAACTGTTAAAACGAACCAGGAACAATGAGAGAAGTTCTTCTGTATGTTGAAAAATCCAAGTATTTATTATACTGTTAAAACGTTAGCGTTCGATTTAAAAATGCATATAAAATATACGCTTTCAGCAAAATAAGTATCTCGCCTTCCTCAGACAAAAAAATTTAATTTAATTTAAATGTAACCAAACCACACCCACCGAGTTCAAATCACTCAATTTGCTATACTAATTACAACTAACTACTCCCATTACAAATTACTAGCTATCTGCAACACATTTGCACACACACATAAAACTGACTACCAGTAGGAGCATACCCTGTAAACACTTCAAACATGTCATACGTTAGCCCTAACCTCAAATATGTGACATTGTAATATACTAATACCATAACAAACAAGAACTTAACTTCCCTGAATACTGATCATTTTTCAAATAATTTATCAATCACAGATACTATCATGTTTGTATGTGGTCTTGTATTAACTTTATTCCTCACGATTGCAGCTAACCTCATCTCTTACCATTTTCAGCTAGATAATCGGTATACAAAGCAAGCAACGACATTTGATAACTCTACCCTAACAATACCTAATAGCTTTTATGTGTCCCCATCATTATTTATAACCACACTCACAGATCTGAATCAACACTGACTACTCTTTACAAATGAAAGTCTCCATAATATTTCCCTTAAAACTCACAAAAGACTATTCAAAGTTTTTCTGAAGACCACAGACGAAGAATCCACTTAAAACACCAGTTTACTGCACCTCTAGCGCTTCGGCAACCACCTTCAAGGAGTATAAAACATCACATTACTTACACAGTTTATATACCCTAATATATCTAACAGTTAAACAAATAGCCTAAACCAATTAATCAATAAACATTAAAAAATACTGAATACTGCTTCCTCATCAGATAAGAAGCCTCCAGTTACATTCCACATTCAGACCCTGAGGAAATAAAAGTGTCATATTTGAAAATGAAAATACTTTCTTTATATAACAACTTCTTTTACACAAATCATCAGAAAATACACCTTTGACAATATGTTCTAAGATAGTGGCTTGTAACCCATTTGGGTTAGAATTGTGAGCCAGCATAAAATGTTTAGCAACAGGGCTATCTTCTTTATTATTTATAATATTCCTGACATGCTCCTGCAGTCTAGTTTTAAACTTCCTTTTACTTTCTCCTATATATATACAAGGTTACAAGGACATTTCAACGCATAAATAATACCTTCAGTATTACAGCTATATATATTTTTAACCTCAAATACATGGCCATTTATATACTTAAAAGTTGGAACAATATAATGACATACATTGCAATGACCACAGGGTGAAGTTCCTAATCTCTGCATGGTCCTGTATTGTAATGTCTAAATGGGATATTTAAATTTATTATGTACCAAGATGTCCTTCTTTTTGGTTCATACAGTATTCAAAATTTTTCACTTGCTCAGTCACATAGCAGCCAGACTTATGCTTAGTGGTGATATCCACCCAAACCCAGGCCCCAAACGTATGATCTCATTAAACTCCCCAATGTAAATTAAACTACCTACTCCACATAACAGTTCTGAAATACTACCACTAAACCTAAATCTTAGAACTATGCTGAATAAAATACATGAACTCCATGTGACTTTCTCCCTTTACAACCCAGGGATTACCATCCTTACTGAAACCTGGTGGAAACCACATATACCAGACATAGAAATAACCCCACCTGGTTGCAATATTCTAAGCACTGATAGAATAGAAAAGAAGGGAGGTGGTATAGCAATTCTCTTAAAAAACATGCTGAACTTACAAGCTGTAAACATAAGTATTACTATTATTAACAATGCAGAGCTACTCATAACCAGATTACAACTAAACCAGAAAAAAAAAAAAATATATATATATATATATATATATATATATATATATATATATATATATAATAGCTATCTACATCCCTCCAGGAAACAATTCCAGTACAATCAAAATCATTCTCCAAAATATCACAAAAGCCATATCACAGGAAACCATTATTGCAGGCGACCTAAACACAAACTGGATGACAAGTAACTCTGAAGATCCACATAACTACCTAAACCTACATGGTTTCACTCAAATGATTTCTCACCCAACTAGAATTGACAATAATAAGCGATGAACAATCTATTTTGGACTGGTTCTACACTAATAAACACCAGCATTACCAAATAGCAGGGTGTCTCCCAGATCACTTAATTGACCACTTTGGAACCGACTTAATGAGAAATCACGGTAACCCTACTAAACTAACCAACTTCCACCAAATTCGTAATAAGAAAAGTCTTAACTTACAGATTCTACTTAATATTCTTGAAAAAATAACTGGACTCCACTTAAGCAACATCCCTTAGATGCTGCTGTGCAGCACTTCAATGACACCTTCCTTACTATTCTAAACAGACTGGCCTTAGATGATGCTGTGTAACACTTCAATGACACCTTCCTTACTATTATAAACAGACTGGCCTTAGATGCTGCTGTGCAGCACTTCACTGACACCTTCCTTACTATTATAAACAGACTGGCCTTAGATGCTGCTGTGCAGCACTTCAATGACACCTTCCTTACTATTATAAACAACTGCCCTTAGATGCTGCTGTGCAGCACTCCATGACACCTTCCTTACTATTCTAAACAGACTGGCCTTAGATGCTGCTGTGCAGCACTTCAATGACACCTTCCTTACTATTCCAAACAGACTGGCCTTAGATGCTGCTGTGCAACACTTCAATGACACCTTCCTTACTATTATAAACAGACTGGCCTTAGATGTTGCTGTGCAGCACTTCAATGACACCTTCCTTACTATTATAAACAGACTGGCCTTAGATGTTGCTGTGCAGCACTTCCATGACACCTTCCTTACTATTCTAAACAGACTGGCCTTAGATGCTGCTGTGCAGCACTTCAATGACACCTTCCTTACTATTCCAAACAGACTGGCCTTAGATGCTGCTGTGCAACACTTCAATGACACCTTCCTTACTATTATAAACAGACTGGCCTTAGATGTTGCTGTGCAGCACTTCAATGACACCTTCCTTACTATTATAAACAGACTGGCCTTAGATGCTGCTGTGCAGCACTTCAGTGACACCTTCCTTACTATTATAAACAGACTGGCCTTAGATGCTGCTGTGCAGCACTTCAATGACACCTTCCTTACTATTATAATCAGACTGGCCTTAGATGCTGCTGTGTAACACTTCAATGACACCTTCCTTACTAATATAAATAGACTTGCCTTAGTTGCTGCTGTGCAGCACTTCAATGGCACCTTCCTTACTATTCTAAACAGATTGCCCTTAGATGCTGCTGTGCAGCACTTCAATGACACCTTCCTTACTATTATAAACAACTGCCCTTAGATGCTGCTGTGCAGCACTTCAGTGACACCTTCCTTACTATTATAAACAGACTGCCCTTAGATGCTGCTGTGCAGCACTTCAATGACACCTTCCTTACTATTATAAACAGACTGGCCTTAGATGCTGCTGTGCAACACTTCAGTGACACCTTCCTTACTATTATAAACAGACTGGCCTTAGATGCCGCTGTGCAGCACTTCAATGACACCTTCCTTACTATTATAAACAGACTGGCCTTAGATGCTGCTGTGCAACACTTCAATGACACCTTCCTTACTATTATAAACAGACTGGTCTTAGATGCTGCTGTGCAACACTTCAGGGACACATTCCTTACTATTATAAACAGACTGGCCATAGATGCTGCTGTGCAGCACTTCAATGACACCTTCCTTACTTTTATAAACAACTGCCCTTAGATGTTGCTGTGCAGCACTTCCATGACACCTTCCTTACTATTCTATACAGACTGGCCTTAGATGCTTGTGTGCAGTACTTCAATGACACCTTCCTTACTATTCCAAACAAACTGGCCTTAGATGCTGCTGTGCAACACTTCAATGACACCTTCCTTACTATTATAAACAGACTGGCCTTAGATGTTGCTGTGCAGCACTTCAATGACACCTTCCTTACCATTATAAACAGACTGGCCTTAGATGCTGCTGTGCAGCACTTTAATGACACCTTCCTTACTATTATAAACAGACTGGCCTTAGATGCTGGTGTGCAACACTTCAATGACACCTTCCTTACTATTATAAACAGACTGCCCTTAGATGATGCTGTGTAACACTTCAATGACACCTTCCTTACTATTATAAACAGACTGGCCTTAGATGCTGCTGTGCAGCACATCAATGACACCTTCCTTACTATTATAAACAGACTGGCCTTAGATCCTGCTGTGCAGCACTTCAATGACACCTTCCTTACTATTCTAAACAGACTGGCCTTAGATGCTGCTGTGCAGCACTTCAGTGACACCTTCCTTACTATTATAAACAGACTGGCCTTAGATTTTGCTGTGCAACACTTCAATGACACCTTTGTTACTATTCTTAACAAATCTGCACCTCCAAGGACAGTTCGTGTCAAATCCAGCTACACACCATGGTTAACCCATGAGACTCGTACTCTTCTAAAACAAAGGGACAAAGCATGGCAAACTTGGGCTAAAAATAAATCCTTCCAAAACCGTTTAATATACCAGCAACTTAGACAGTGCCAAACATTAAATTACACTATACAAATAACACTACTAATCTAATTTACAATGGAAATACAGAATGAATCCACAAAAATTCTGGAACACATTCAATAACATACTTCATCCTGGCCAAAGCACAGCAACCCTTCCCTCCCCCCCACAACTTACCTGATAGCACAAACAACATTGCTGAACAATTTAACATATTCTTCACTGAAAGTGTTTTAGCACTGATTAAGAATAGCAAGTGTCCCGCAATGCCAACACCCAACAATCCAAGCAATATTGTAGATGCATTCTCATTTCAGACAGTCCCAAAACAAACTTTTGCAAAACTATTAAAGATGTTGAAATCCACTTCACTGGCAGCAGATAACTTGCCAGCAGAATATCTAAAATTAACAACATATGTTATTGCCTTCCCTGGGTCAATACTTATAAACCTGTCTATAACAGAACAGTATGTACCAGCTATTTGGAAAATTGCATATATTACACCATTACACAAAGGAGGTAATTCAACAGAACTAACTAACTACTGACCCATTGCTATACTTTCACTACTTTCTAAAATTCTGGAAACATGTATCCACTTTCAACTTCTTAAACACCTTCTAGACAATAATCTCCTCTCATCATCACAGCATGTATTCCGACCACATCATAGCACTACTACAGCTCTTCTAAGTTTCACTAATACTATGAATAAATTCAGAGACAATGGTAAAATAGTGTCTTCAGTCTTTTTGGACATGTATAAAGCATTCAATACAGTTTCCCATCCTAAGTTACTGTCCACTCTGAAAAATCTTAATATCAACCCTGATACTGATAACTAGTTTCAAAGTTATCTATCTAGCCACCAGCAAGCTGTGAAATGGAAGCAAGATCTAACCCCACTCCTTCCTGTTACACATGAAGTCCCTCAGGGTTCAATCCTAAGGCGTCTCCTCTTCAGCATATTCATAAATGATCTTAATACTGCCTCCTTTCAAGCATCTATCATACAATATGCAGATGATTCAACCCTCATATGTGCAGCATCCACGATAACTCAACTTCGTACAGTCACACATAAAGCCTTTTCTGATATTGAAACGTCACTAGCAAACTCACAACTCATTCTCAACCCTGATAAAACTAAACTTATGATCTTTCATCCATCTGAACCTACTAACCTCCCAGCTAACTTTTATATCACTGTCAGTAATAATACTAGGATTTTCCCAGATTGAAAAACAAAACTATTAGGTGTCATAATCGACAACAGACTAAAATTTGACCTACACATTTCTAATGCAATCAAAAAGATTCACAAGAAAATGGGAACAATATATAGAAACAAAAAAATCTAAACAGACAGTGCAAGAATAGCCATAGCTAGAACCTACCTTCTCTCTTCACTCTTATATGCATCCCCCATACTTACCAACCTCAAAAAGTCAGAATTAAGAAAATTAGAATCATGTTATAATAAGATTGCCAAATTTGCAACAGATTCCACACATTCAACCCATCACTGTCAATGCCTAAAATATCTTTCTTGGTTGGAACTACCTCATATTATGATCTATAACCTGTTAATAATGGCTCACAAAATAATGCACAATCCTGACAATGTACCTTCCCTAAAAAATCTTCTACAACCCTACTCTAACATTCATACTCTTCGATCATCTAACAAAGACTTACTCCAAGTAACCAAAGTATCCAATACAGCAGGCAATTTTCTTTACTCTTTGTTGCCAAAAATTGGAATACCCTTCCACGTAGTATTAGATCCATAAGCAATCTTAATAATTTCAAAATCTCTCTCAAAAGACACTTATTTGAATCCTGGCTTTGCACATGCAACACTCCAGGTTAATTATTAACTTAGTATTACTTATATAATTTGGCTGTATGTACTAACAGTTACCATATCCCTTCTAACAACACTACTTGTCTATAAGTAGTTACATTCCTAGCTGCAGCTCTCACCATGGAAGTATTACTAACTATGCACTACTTTGCCTAAGTGATTCTCCCTGCTTATTTTCCTAACTAATATTATGTTCCTCCACATATAAAAATTCAGCTATATATTTGTCTATGTTCAAGTGTTTAAAGTCTTGTACTATTTGATACTATGTATATATTTTTGTTTTTACATTTTTATCCTGTAAATGTGTTAACACTCATTTTTTTGTCAGTATTGTTTATAATTTCTATTACTTGTTGTGATCATTTATATGTAAACCTTAGACTGGAGCTTTTCTCCCCAGGCCTCCATTGAAAACGGCTCTGTCCCAGTCAGACCATCCTGGTAAACAAATGTAAAATAAATAAATAAATCTTAAGTGGTATGGTCATATTTACTCTTGAACTGCTCTGAAATCTACGACAGATATCTTTTATAGCTATTATCCTATTATTATTGCCTAAGAGATCTATAATGAAATCTTGAAGATGGACTGTGGCATGGCCTTTGAAACATAGGTACCTCAGGTAAGGTTCCACAGACCTTCCTCTGGCATAGTCTGTAGTATTTTTTTATAACCTTTTCCCATCTGTGTTGTTATATATAACTTCTAGTTAACATGCAATATATACTAGTGGGCTAAAGCATATATTTACAAAGCTGTTGTTACCTTAGAAGTTAAAATCCTCTGTACATAATTTCCAGAATAGTGAAGTTTTTTTGTTGGCGTAATTATGATGTCTCCAATTTAGATACATCCCCAGGATTCAATAAACACTCTGTAGGCTTCGCGCAGAGCCTACATGGAGTTTACATGATAGTGTGATGGTGAGCAGTAAGTGGTAGCTTCCAATGCATATTAATTACACACTGCATGCCTAAGCTAGGTTTCAACAACCATGTAAGTGAATGCATATATCAATTCCATGTAAAGCAGAGAACCTACTGTCCACTGACTTGCGCAGAATGCCACATTGATAACCAAGGCTTCACAAATAGTTGTCCGTCTCTTGCTACAACACATCTGCACAAAGGCCAACTTAATGAGGGGGCAAATGACCAGAAATAGGTATATATTTGACATAGATGTGACATAGAAATCTGGTAGAATGTAACACTTTCAACCTTTTAGAGTAAGAAATCTGGACAAAGCTATAAATAATTGGGGGAAATGAAGACCCAAAAATAGGGGCAGTTTTTTAATATTGCTCTTCCAGACATAGAAAGTTGATATAATAACAGGCTGTACAGTAGCCTGCACTTTCCAAAAAGCATGAAGTTTGAAATTCAAGTGTCTGGCATCAGTTTCTGACTTCAGTCTGCAATAACATGCCATTGATTTGCCAGAAAACCAAAATGTTATGGGGAAAAGATCAAACATATGAAACAAAAAATGGACGTTCTGCACAAATCAAGACATTTGGGAGGTATGAACTCTAATCTATGTAATATTAACTCATATCAGTCCTGAGATTATCCCACTTATATGGCAGAAAGGCACACATTTTATAAAGAACACATCTGGCCATATTAGGAATATCTGTACAGTAGAGAGGTATGAATGCAAAGTATATGGTCCGAACACAGAACAGGACAGTGTATCTACAGTGGAGAGTATTGTGAGATCCCATTCCTGGCATTGTGTACTGAAGCTGTGTAAATAATCTGTATCAGGACATGGACTGCTGTGCAAAATGAACACTCAGGGGAAGTGGGTGTACTGAATAGGGATGCACACATTTATTGTAAGAATAAATACAGGGCAAGAGAACAGGTGAAACTACCCAATGTACAGCAAAGGAGGGCATGTCAATGGAAGATGGTTATAGTATCAACACCAATCACATATCTATATGGTACAGTAGGTACTGTACAGAAAAATGTGTTTTATGTGACTGCCACAGAAGGTGACATAACAATGGGTAGGATGCCTGTGTGAATAATGCAGAGGGCATCTATCAGGGATCTGACATACAAGTGGGATTGGGTGCATGTTGTAAAGCTGTGCAAATTGATATGCCTAAACATGAGTGTACTCTCTGCAGATATCTCCAGCAAGGTGGGTACAGGTAAAGGCTCATAGAAAACATTCCATGAGCCAACCAAAATCATGGACAATACCAAAATAATAACACCAGTAATCCCATGCCACTGACATAACATATGTGATTTACAATGATAAGAGATGAGTGTGCACGTGCACACACTTGAATAACTATTATGATACATCCACACTCTAGGAGGGTAACCATGCACACTGTCCTGACACTGTAACATTTGCTGGAGGGGTTAGATGGGGTACTGCTCTCCCCATCTGTGACAGTATGGGCAATGCAGGTTAGTTGCTTTGTGTGTATGGCATGTATATATGGCACAATCCACACTGTCATGAATGGAATACATGACATTAATGTTGTCAATCACCTATGTGTGTAGTGTGTGCATCAACAGAACAGGTAGCACACATGCATCTGGTGTATCAACTTGATTGATGTTCCATACCATCAGACAGTCATGTATATTCCACAGAAAGTATAACTAGGTATGTCCAATAAGTTGTATGACATCACAAAGTGACAAAGGTGGTATACTACAGTTACACATCACTAGAAGATGTGTACAGAGGTAAATGAAGAAGGATGCATTGTGCACTATTGGTGTGATGCAGGCTGGGAACCATGAAGGCATTATGACCTTAATGCGGATGTCCTTTGCATGCTCAGTACTTGTGTTACATTCAAGGGAGTAGTCAGCACTTTGACCACATGATGGTGGATGTACCACTTGTAATCTTCCCCAGGACACTGGTCACATACCTATTGGTCTGATTATAAGATGTGATGTCCACATTATACTTGGGTGGTGCATTTGTTTCCTGAATTAACAAATCCCCCATGTGTGTTGTCAACACAGGTTTTTGTCATGCCTCTGGCAGTAGTGTTTGTTATGTTTTGCTACTGTCTGTATTATACTAATGTCACAGCTGGAGTCAATGATTGCCCACATTCTGTAGCTCTTCAGGCAGTTGTGTGGACATAGTATGTGTTTGACATCTGTGATGTCCATCCCTTAAGTAATGGACATAAAAGGGCCTAGTAGACAACCCTGATGTATGAACCTGATCACTGGACCTGAGATATAGCTCATGTCACACATTTCAACATATATGCCATGTATGTGATACATTGGTCTGCCCATTTGGTGATATAGCTGTTTATGGCCATATATGACAGTGTTGTGAATAGCTCAGTGTGGATTTGTATCAAATGCCTTGACCTGGTCAAGCTCTCAGAATGATACTGTTGTCATCATGCATGCCCTTGATGACCTTTTTAAGGACATCTATCAGATGCAACAGACATGATGTAGTATTAACAACTCGGACAGGTCTGTTGCACACAGCCAGAATACAACTAGTGTACATGTAGTGGAGGCCCATGATCATATGTTGGTCCACCTCACAGTCGAAGAGGGTCAGGACATCTTTATACATGCATGCAACAAGTGCTGTCCCCTCTACAAAGATGACTATATGTTGATGTACACCCTTGTATGGGAATGTAGCTCATGTGGAGTGTATGTTGAAGTGTGTATTCTACAGTATCAGGAAGGCGTATATGCTAAACCATGCCATAGGCAATCTGTGATGTTATCACAGACCATTGCTTTCATATGATAGGCCTGGAGGAAAGTAAGACAGTACATATAGCCTATCATGATCTAGCCTAAGGTTTGGTACAATAACTCATGCAGTTATCATAGAGAAACTCTCCCAGATGGGGATTAACCCTTATGTCATTAGATGGGCAACCATTTGGCTCACTGACAGAACACATACTGTGAAAGTTGGTGAATTAACTTGTACCAGCAGAGCTATTACCACTGGTGTACCCCAGGGATCTGTGTTTGGCTCTTCACTGTTTGGAATCTATTTCTCGACACTTGGGCTAAAGTATATAACAATTGCCTTAACAAGTTTGCTGATTCTTGCATATTGGGTGCAATAATTGAGTCCACCAATAATGATTACATAGTACAAGAGGAGCTAACACAGACAAATGAATGGGGACTACGGCACATGATCTCCAACTAATTGCAGAAGTTTGTCTTTTTTTATGCTGCCCTCCTGAAAAGTGAAATTTCACGTTAATGACAGCAGTACTGCAATCTGACACCCAGTGATGGCAGCACTTGGAACACATGTAGATAGCAGTCTAACCCTTGACCACCAAGTGTCCACACTGGTATTGAAAGCCTATGTTGTGCACATCATACATCATGCCATCATATGCAGATCTTAGGACTGTATGACAGTGCTGTCGTCAAACCACATCAGAAAAGTAATAGATTATAATGTTCTCTTCTCCATGTATCTCACCAGACACATGCAGTAGCTGGAGAGACCACACAACTTTCTCAGCAAGATCCCACAGGGCTTACAAACCATGCCGTGATGTATATGGCTAGAGTTAAAACCATGACACTGTAATTTGTCTGGTATAGGATGAGGTGATGTGTGTCTGGCCTCTAAGCCAATGCGTGACACTTCCCTGGTTGGAGTACTTCATATACAAAAATCTGATATAGCTGATAACATCAGCAGTGCCTGTTGAGGAGAAGATAACAATGTCCCACATGCGGGTGTAAAATGCTCCCTGCAATGTCAAGCATGAGCTAACACACAGTTCACTATAGTGAGAATAGAACCCCTACCTATCTAAATACAGAGACTACAGAAATCAGTAGCTTACACAAGCACCATGGCACAAGTCTGCTTTGGAGTTTCTCAGGCAACACTTTATAGCCAATGACATCAGCAGTGTCTGTTGAGGAGAAGATAACAGTGTCCCACATGCTGGTGTAAAATGCACTATGTAATGTCAAGCATGAGCTCACAGGCACGCACACACACACACACACGCACACACACACACACACACACACACACACACACACACACACACACACACACGCACACAAACACACATACACACACACACACACACACAGATGACTGCAGTGAGAATAGCACCCCACCTACCTAAGTACACAGCTTACAGAAATCAACACTTTAGAGAAGTGCCACAGCACAAATCCAGTGTATATGTGAGTGCAGGTCAACTTATAGTAAATGACATCAGCAGGCCATGTGGCAGACTAGAGGTGGAGAGGCATGCATGAAATGGATGTGTACATATGTGCAAATATCAAAATACTGGCAATACATATCATTGGAGCAGTAACTGTAGAATGCACACTTCTGCTCTTCTGTCTAGACACACACACATGCACACACACACACACGCACACACGCACACACACACACACACACACACACACACACACACACACACACACACAAACATACACAAACGCATACCAAGTTGACTGCAGTGAAAAAAGAACACCTACCTAAGTACACAGTCTACAGAACACAGTACTTTAGACAAGTGCCACATCACAAGTTTAATTTATACAAAAGTACAGATCAACTTATAGTAGTTGTATCAGCAGGCCATTTGGGAGATAACATGTTGAGAGACCTGCACAGGCACATAGCTTCATAGGTTCATATATGTCTACTAGTCTAATAGTCCTAGAGTGTTTAGAAGCCCAGCTGTGTAAAAACTCAAGTAACCTATTGAGCATAGTTGGGTGTTCTTTTTTAGCATAGTGATTTTGTTTGCAGCACCAACTGGTCCTGTCCACGAGGGACATACGTGCCAGGCCAGAAGTGACTTTACAATTACCCAGATAGTAGTCAAGGTTGTACTTGAACAGGGTCATTGAACCACACTGCTTCAAAAGCAGTGAGAACTTATTACAGAGGACTGTGAATTGTTGTGGGACATATATGTCTCCCAAGCATGTCCTGTTTATGTCACAAACTAGGCTGAGAAACCTGGGGCAAGTTATTCTTGTCCCATTTGAATTGCATATGCCCATCACTTCCAGAAGGGCAGAGTCTGAGACTGCTCTGTAGGACAGGCATAGATCACCTTTCAACAGCCTTCATGATACTGAATACAGTGACAGGTACGTCAGTCTTTTCATCTATGTCATGTTTGGAAGTCTGTGAGCCTCCCTGGCACAAAGCTGTGTTTTCTCCAATTGCTGCAGGTGTCTGGTGAGGTACAGACAGATGTGAGCAGTGTACTTAATTATTGGTCCAATAAGGGTAGAGTACAGCAGAGTAGAGTACTACCCTAGTCGTGGATGTAATGTCCATATGTATGAGGTGTGAAATGCAGAATGCGTGTTTCACCACTATGGGCACATATTGATGAAAGTGTAGATTGCTATCAACATGTGTTCCCAAGACTCACAACACTGTGTTGGAGCTTAGGGGTATGCTAAGTATATCATAATTAGTGGGGTAATTCATTGCCATAGAGCACAATGAGGCATTGTATGCTTTAAGGTGCAGTCCATGAGTTTAGCACCTCTCATTTGTGTGTGTCAGCCCCTTCTGTTTTATGTTACCATCACTGGGGGACTCTATATTAGTGTATCCAGTAACCACTCATCTACACTCTGCTAAGAGGTGGCCTATGCCTGGCCTACAGAACAGTCTCAGACCATGCCCTAATGGAAATGCTGGACATCTTCAAGTCAAATGGGACAAGAACGACTTGCCCAGAGTTCTCAGTCTAGCTTGTGATATAAACAGAACATGCTGGGGAGACAGATATATGTCGTCCAGTGATTCACACTCCTCTGTAATAGGATCCCACTAGGGTATGAAGCAGTGACTCTGTTGAAGCACAACCTTCAGTACTGGTTGGGCTATTGTAAAGTCACCTCTGGGCTGGAACCTATGTCCCTCATGGACAAGAACACTTGGTCCTGCTCACAAAAGTCCCTCTACTAACAATTACCATCTAACAATGCTCAATAGGAGTACTTGTGTTTTTAAACAGCTAGGCTTCTAAACACCCTAGGAACATTAAGGCTCCTATAAACCTATGCAAGCCTCCCAGCATCTTGTCTCCCTGATGTCATCTAATATACATTGACCTGCACCCTTGTAAAAGTCAGACTTGTGCGATGGCACTTGCATAAGGTACTGTGTTCTGTAGTCTGTGTACATAGGTAGGATTTCTGTCCTCAGTGTGTGTGTGTGTGTGTGTGTGTGTGTGTGTGTGTGTGTGTGTGTGTGTGTGTGTGTGTGTGTGTGTGTGAGCTCTTGTTTGATATTATGCAGAGCATTTTACACCACCATGTGTGACATTGTTACATTCTCCTTACCAGACACTGCTGTCATCAGCTATAAAGTGTCATCTGAGACAAAGTTGGACTTGTGCCTTGGAGCTTGCTAAAGTATTGAGTTCTGTAGTCTGTGTACTTAGACAGGTAGGGGTTCTATTCTTACTGCAGTCAACTATGTATGCATGTGAGAGCTCTTACTTGACATTACAAAAATATTTTACACCAGCATGTGTGTCACTGTTATATTGTCCCCACCAGACACTGCTGATATCATCAACTATATCAGATTTTTGGATATGCAGTACTGCCACCAGAGTAGGGTCAGATACTGGCCTGGAGGCCAGGCAGAAGTCACTTCATACTACATAAGACCGATTACAGTGACAATGGCTTTTAGTCTATCCACATACATCATGGCATGGTTTCCAGGCCCTATATTATCCTGCTGCGAAAGCCCTCTGGTCTGTCCAGCTGCTGCATGTGTCTGGTGATATACATGCAAAATAGAGCATTTTCCTCTAATAGTGTTCTAATGAAGTTTGACTGTATTGCTGTCATATGATCCTAAGATCTGAATATGATGGTGTGACTTATGATGTGCACAATATAGGCTTTCAAGACCAGTGTGGACACTTGGTGGTCAAAGTTCAGATTACTATCTTCATGTGTTCCCTTTGTTTACATCATTGGGTTTCAGTATAACAAGACTGCTGTCAATGCTGTGATTAACATGGAATTCCACTTTTTAGATGGGCAGCATAAGAAAGAACACATTTCTGCATTTATTTGTAGATCATTTGCCTTTCTCATCATTCATTTGTATGTGTTAGCTCCTCCTGTACTATGTCATTAGTGGACTCAATGATTGCATTCAATATGCAAGAGGCAGCAAACTTGGTAAGCCAAAAGCCATATATTATAGCCTGAACTATCCAGTAATAGAGCCCAAACAGTGAAGGGCCAAGCACAGATCCCTGGTTTTGCCAGTGGTGACAGCTTAACTGGTACAGGTTGATTTGCCAACTTTCACAGTATGTTTTCTGTCAGTGAACCAACTGGTTGCCCATATACTGACATATGGGTTAATCCCTAGCTGGGAAGGTTTTTTAAAGATACCTGCATTAGGGAATGTGTCAAAATCCTGGGCCAGATCATGATAGGCAGTACGCACTGTTTTACCTTCATCCAGGCCTATCACATGGAATGAGTGGGCTGTGACAACATTATAGATCACCTATGGCAAGACTCAGAACATACACCTTCCTGATACAGTTGAATTCACACTTCAACAACACCCTCCACACTGGCTATGTTCCCATAGAAGGGTGCACATCAACATGCGTCCATCTGAGTTGGAAGGACAGCACCTAATGCATGCATAAATCGAGACATCCTGACTCTCAAAGACTATGAAGTACACCAATATGTCATCATGGACCTCTTCTACATGTACATCAGTAATATTCTGGCTGTGTGTAACATACCTGTATGAGTTGTTAATGCTGCATCCTGCCTGTTACATCTGATAAATGTCCTCAAAGAGGTTATCAAGGGCATGCATAATGACAACAGTATTATATTGTGGAACTTGACCATGTCAATACACTTGACACAAATCCACAGTGAGGTATTCGATCAACGCTATCATATGGAGCCATAAACAACTGTATCACCAAATGAGTAGACCAATGTATCACATATGTGGCATCTCACTATGTTAAAATGTGTGACATGACCTATATCTCAGGCCTAGTGATCAGGTCCATACATCAGGGCTGTCTGCTAGGCCTTTTCCTGTCCATTAGTTAAGGGATGGACATCACAGATGACATACACATCCTGTGTCCAAATAGCTGCCAGAAGGACTACAGAATGGGGGCAATCATTGACTCCAACTGTGATATTAGTATAATACAGACAGTATCAACACATACCAAAAAATGCTGCCACAACCATGACAACACCTGCATTGACAAGAAACATGGGGGGATTTGTTAAGTCAGGAAACAAATACACCACCCAAGTATAATGTGGACATTACACCCTATAATCAGACCAATAGACATGTGATCCATGTCCTGGGGTAGATGGTAAGTGGTACATCCACTGGCATGTGGTCACTGTGCTGACTACACCCTTGAATGTAACACAAGCATTGGGTATGTACAGGACATCCACATCAAAGCCATAATACCATCATGGTTCCCAGCCTTCATCATACCAATAATAGTGTACAATGCACCTTCTTCATGTACCTTCCTACACAAATTCCAAAGATGTGTAACTGAAGTGTAACACCTTTGTCAAAGTGAACTTTCACATAGCTTATTGGCTATACCTAGGTATTCATTTTGTGCCATATACATGACTGTATGATAGTGCAGAAGACCAGTCACATTGTTACACTAGATGCATGTGTGCTATCTGTTCAGCTGATGCACAAACTACATATATATATATATATATATATATATATATATATATATATATATATATATATATATATATCTATATATATATATATATCTTTGACAACATTAGAGTCATGTATATAATTTGTGACAGTGTAGATTGTGCCATATCTCTGTGTGTGTGTATATATATATATATATATATATATATATATATATATATATATATATATATATATATATGTGTGTGTGTGTGTGTGTGTGTGTGTAGATAGATATAGAAATATATGCCATGAACACAAGTAATTAGCATGTATTGCTCATAATATCATAATGTCACATACAGGTATAGCAGAGGCCCTCCTAACACCTCCAACAGATGCCATAAAAGTGTGCATGGTTACCCTCATAGATTCTGGATATATCATAATAGTTGTTCAAGCGTGTCTGTGCAGATGCATCTCTTATCAGTCTGAATTGCAAATGCTGTGTTAGAGGTATGGAATTACTGATGGTATTATCCATGATCGTGGTTGGTTCTTGTAATGTTTGTCATGAGCCTTTACATGTCACTTTCGATTGAAGTCAGAAACTGATGACACATTGCTGGGGACCTCTGCTGAGAGTACACTCATATTCAGGCATATCAGTTTGCACAGCTTTACAATATGCACCTTACTCCCATTGTATGTCAGATCCCAGATAGATGTCTTCTGCATTATTCATGTAAGAATGCTTATCTCACACACACATCCTCTCCACTGTTATGTCACCTTGTGTGACAATCACATAAAACACATTTTCATCACAAAGTCCCTACTGTACCATATAGATATGTGATTGGTGTTTCTGCTACAGCCATCTTCCATTAACATGCCATACTCTACTGTACATTAGGTTGTTTCACCTGTCCTTTTTCCCTGTGTTTATTCCTACAATACACGTGTGGGTCCCTATTCAATAGACGCACATTCCCTGAGTGTTTATTTTGCATGGTAGTCCTTGTCCCATTACAGATCATTTACACAGCTTCAGCATAGAATGCCAATAATGGGATATCATAATACTCTGCAGATACACTGTCCTTTACTGTGTTTGGACCATATACTTAGCATTCATACCTCTCAACTGTCCAGATATTCCCAGGATGCCCAGATATGCTTCTTATCAAATTTGTGGCTTTTTGTCATATCACTGGGATGATCTCAAGACTGATGTGAGTCAATATTACATACATTTGACTTTATACCTTTCAGCTGTCTTGATTTGTGCAGAATGTCCAGTTTTTATTTCATATTTTTGATCTTTTCCTCATACAATTTTGGTTTTCTGGTAATTCATTGGCATGTCATTTTGGATTGAAGTCAGAAACTGATGACATACATTTGAGTTTCAAACTTCATTCTCTTCAGAAAATTCATGCTACTATAAAACCTATTATTCTATCACCTTTCTAAGTTTGGAAGAGCAATATTAGATTCTGTCACTATTTTGGGTCCTTTGTCCCCCCATTACTTATGACATTTTCATATTTCTTGATCTAAGAGGTTGAGAGGTATGTGTTAGTTTCATTCTACCACGATTGTGTGGACATCTATGTCAAATATGTACCTATTTCTGGTTAATCGTCTCCACATTGCATTGGCTTTTGTGCAGATGTGCCACACTAACAAATTGACAGGCATCTGTGAAGCCCTAGTGATCATTATAGCATTTTGTGCAAATCTGCGGACTGTAGGTGCTCTTCTTTAAACAGAATTTCTATCTGTGTTCTCTTACATGGTTTTGGGCCAGCAGCACTCCTGCCAGCTGTGAAACCTCAGATGTGCAGTGCAGCAGGAATATATATTTTGAGGTGGTGCTTGCTGCCCCTTGCCTCACACACATGCAAGCTCCATGTAGGCTTTGCGCGAAGCCTGCATAGAGTTTATTGAATCCCTGGGGTTGTCTTTTTTCTGCTTCATGGACACAAACTGTATTTGTTGGATACTTGCATATACAGATAAGGTGATTTTCAAAATATTGCATAACTGATGCATGTGATCTCTACATGTATTAGACATTGCACATATTATAGCTTTAACACTGCATGCTACTGTTGTAGTGACATCTCAACATATATGTGCATGGTAATTACTATAGTGACATCATCTGTAACTGCTATTTAATACTTGCACTGCAACTCACAGCCTGCCCAGAATAACATAAAACATTAATAATAGCTTGTTTATGCTTTAGATGTGTTTTACTCTTGTATGTGTGTGTTTTGTTGACGTATGGTATGATGATATTGTCAGACATGCACTTGTACCAAAGGAAATCATCCTAATCTATCATGTGCTTTTTTGTAAATGGTGATACTATGTGGTTTAACATATTACTAGACATACACAGGCATTGATATGAGTCTGTTGATTATTAATATATAGATATATCTATCTATATACATATATATATATATATATATATATATATATATATATATATATATATATATATATATATATATATATATATATATATATATATATATATATATATATATATATATATATATATGTATATATGGGTCCCCTTCAAAACATCTAAAACCCATAACATCTAATTTCATAACATTGAGACCAGAACATCTAAAACCCAAAACATCTAAAACCCATAACATTGAGTTTCATAACATCTAGCAGTACAAATCACAGGAAAATAAGATCCCCTCCACATATAACAACATATAATGACACCAATCTACCTAACACACTTTTTGCTATGTTTCTGCAGGGCGGCTTGATACAGTTGGGTTAGGAAATATTTTTTTTTTCACTGTAGTGCGATCTTGGAGTTGGTATATTTAATTTATGGAGGGTGTGGGGGTGGAGCCCCTTACATGGAGGGTGCAGGGGGCTCCCCCTGTAGAAATGTAGTAAAAAGTGTGTTTGGTAGTTTGGTGTCATTATATGTGGAGGGGGTGTTATTTTCTTGTGATTTGTAGTGTTAGATGTTATGAAATTTGATGTTATGGGTTTAGATGTTTTGGGTTTTAGATATTTCAAAGTAGACCCATATAGATATGTGTATATATATATATATATATATATATATATATATATATATATATATATATATATATATATATATGTGTGTGTGTGTGTGTGTGTGTGTGTGTGTGTGTGTGTGTGTGTGTTGTTTTGGTGTCATTGCTTCATGCACCCTCAATTCAGCATGGCATGCATAAACACTTCTAGGTTTTCTTTTACAAGTTTATATTTTTTTCTTACCATCCAATAATGTGACCTGTACACTTGCATTATGTCCTTACATGATCATATCATTTGATAGACAATCTTTACACCAATCATGTATAGGGCTTGTTGATATTGTCAGCTGCACTTGCAATATAGTCCCTGGGATTCATGAAAGCTAGAACTCCGTGCAGGAACAGTGTAGCAGCTCCTACACGAAGTTCGGCCACCGAGCGATTCAGCAAACAGCTGATCTGATGTGCCTGTCTACACTGTTCCTGCATGGAAGACCATGTGGCATGCTAATCACCTCTTTTGCTGGTGAAAACCATGCAAATGAGGTGAATTAGCAATTCAGGAAGCCACCAGGTCTCCGTGCAGGAACAGTGTCATTGCAGAAATGTGTTCAGTTATTAACTGAACACATTTCTGCAAAAAAGAAAACGGAGGCATGACAGCACAGATAAAAGCATGTATTCACATCTGTAGGCATGCCAATGGCCAAATATATGGCCATTGTCATGAATAAATGTATAATCTTAATATAAAATAACTTTTTTTTGTGGCCAATCTCAGCCATTTAAGCATAGCGCAGCAGCACTCAAACATGATAGTGCCGAAAATAAAAAAAAAATGTGAAAACCCAAGTTTAAAGAAAATCTGCAATTTGCCATTATAGTCTATGGCATGCAGAATCAAAACAGTACCAGTGGACAGTGGTTGTCAAGGAGAAAGGCTCTGTGTCATTGCAGTATCCATGGGCTAAGGCAGTGGGGGTATGCAAATGTGGGGAAATTTACTGAATCTCAAAATATTCTAAGTCCAAAATTTGCATCTAACCGTTTAGGTGCTAGAACAGAATCGTGGAGGCAGGAGGAGAAACTAACATGAAAAGGGTGTGTGTTATGCTTGCTGTAAGCACATTGGTGCTTTGTTGGCCAGGGTTGTGCTTAGCTAAGCACAGCTAAGCAAGGGTGTGTGCCTGAGGCTGTAATGTCTTACACCATGAAATGAAGAGAGTGTTCGCATCCAGGGAGGGACATTTCTGCTACAATGTGTTTAACTTAGCTAAATTGGTTTGTGCTGCATGCACTGGGACTTAAACAAACAAACAAACAAACAAACAAACAAACAAAAAAAAACACAGGAAATACTAGCACTGTGTATATTTAAGGAAGGGTGTGTGTCCAAGGCTGTCTAGCCTTGTTTACCTTGCCTAAATAGGTTTGCGTGGCACACACCGGGATTTAAACCACAAAAATAAAAAAAATACAGCAAATGGCAAGTGGAACAAGAAAAAAAGGAAATAGCAGTATAGATGCACTCAAATATAAGTAATAGAGCTGGCAGGTGGAATGTATCATACTCAGCCAATCACACAGGCAGCATCTGCAGCACACCACTATAAACTATATAAACACGTTCCAGTCTGTTTTTTCCATAAACGTTACATAACCGGTGTACACAGATGGGGAAATTTTACCTGACAAAACTAACAAAATGTTAGGGGCTGCAGTCGTCCTCATACATCAGTATGTGCAAGAGGGTGAGGATGGTGAAGAGGACAATGCTGACAACTGCCCCAGACTTATGAGGAGGAGGAGAAGAGTGTTCAGGCCCAGGGTAACCTACCAAGGGCTACATGACCTGGAGATAGTAGAGTGCTAGAGGGTGGACAGGGACATACTGCATCAAATTGTGGAGCTGTGCCAGCCTCGCCTCACATCCAGAACAAGCAGAGGGGAATCCATCCCAGAGGATAAGAAGTTATGTGTAGCTCTAAGAATACTAGCTACAGGTACTTTCCAAATACCAACTGGGGATATTGTGAGAGTCTCACAGGAGTCTGCATCCAGGATACTCCACCAATTCTTGGATGTCACGAGACCACATGCCGCGGAGCACATTAAATACCCCACCACCTGTAAGGAGAGGACCCGCAATATGCATCTCTTCGACTGTGCAACAGACTACTTGGAGGTACTGGGTGTCATAGACTGCATGCACATCCACATCCACATCAAAGCACCACCTGGTGACTGGGTTAGGGTCTACACAAACCTCAAGGGGTTCCAGTCCATCAACTGCCAGGTCATGTGTGATGCCCAAGGCATTATCATGGAAGTGTGTGCTGGCTCCCCTGGAAGCTATCACGACTCCCACATCTGGCATTCCTCACAGCTGTAGCAATGGTTTGCTAGGGGGGGACATCCCATGTGGCCATTTAATGGGGGTTGCTGGCCACACACTAGGGCTGTGGATGATGACACCCATCAGAAATGCACACACCAACACACAAGAATGCCATAATGAGACACATGCGCAAAGCAGGATCATTATAGAGTGTGTGTTTGGGATGCTTAAGTCATGGTTCCACTGCCTTGACATATTTGGTGGAGCCTTGCAGTACTCTCCAGCCACATGTGTACACATGGTCATAGTATGTGCCATGCTACACAATATGATCCTGCAGAAACAGCTGCAGCAGGAAGAAAATGGGGAAGGGCCACACAGCCCCCCACCATTGCCGAGGCCTCTACAGGCACAAAGGGACTCAGACGAGGAACATCCAGAGCCTGTCCCTGTAGGCAGATGGAGGTATGCCCAGTATGCCCTGGCCTTGGCAAATAGGCAATGCATAGCACATACACTGAGACTGTAGGGCCCTAGGGACTGATCTTTCTCTCTGTTTGACTCGCACACACAGTAAAATGGATGCCAAACATCACACCACCTATACCTGACCATGTATAGGCAGTGTACTGTGTACATCCGACATAGTCAGCCCTCAAGCACCAGCCTCAGAGCAGCTGCAGGAACAGGGTAAGCCAGTCTCTGTAACAAATTAAAATAATGGGGTGGAATTTTCTGATATCATATCTATGGTATTGATCAAGCATGTAAGGGAATGGTTTGGCTAACTGGGATAGCAGCAGACTACTGACAGCTCTGTCAGACAGCAGGATGTGCATCCCCAGTACTGCCCTACCCACACCATGCAGTACTATCCTATTCTACAAATACCACTGCAGTATATGTGGTGAGCCAAATAACTGGGGGGGGGGTCATAGGTCACATGCATGGATGTCAAGGTTGGGGTCCCATACCCACCACCAACCACACACAGCAGATCAGCTGTAGACAACCATACAGATATGCCTGGCAAAGGCCCCCACATGGCGACATCCATGAAATCCCCACCCACAGACTTTTACACAGTGATATCACAATAGGTCTCGCAGTGGCAGTATGGCTTTGAAAGGTAAGAATTCTGAAACTACAAATGTCTATGCCAGAACAATCTGGTGGTTGATAATATTATGCCTCTAGTCTGAAAGATAGGGCACACCACCATGCTATATGGGACCAAAATATTAAGCAAATATAAGCACAGTCTGTGCAGATGTGTATCGTGTACAGTCATGTCACACCCACTCATAGTTCCATAGAAATGCAGTAACATGTTCCTAGACTTAAGCAGCATCCAGCTGTCACCCAGGATGATGACGCAATAGAACTAGAAAGCAATTGTCAGTAACACCCACAGTCAACTTACTGATGACATCCCAGGAGTGTCTCCTGCCAGCAGACTGGGAACATGTGATCATTAGAATGCACTGCCCTGCTACAGATGGCCTGAATCTGTCACACCTGGCCTACAGGCCATTGGCAAATGCCCACAGTGTTTAGGGAGTGTCATGGGTCCATAACACCAACATAACACAGTCCACAAACTGCAAAGAAAGGCCATGCTGACAACTGCTAGGAGCAAACCTGCCAGTCTCAGGGAGCCAGAAATTGGGGCAAAGCCATGAATAATGGGGTGATGAAGGTCCAAAGAGAAGAGCACCTGTGAAATACTGCTCTAATAATGTTATAACGTTGATGGAATGATTTGTAGTAGCATAGAATGTCTGATTGGGTACAAAGTCTGAAACTGCAATGTCAACTGTCAGTAATATCTGACTTCAACCCTGAGTGACTTGCAAAACACATTTGCTGGAAAACTACACTTGTTTGGGTAACCAACAAGATATATGAGTCATGAATGTGCATATTCTGTGATACTCTGTACAGTTGACAAGCAGGGCTAGGAGTTTAAACATGAGAATTCACTCACTGCAAGCCGGCCTAACCCTGGAAGATGGTGACATGTCTGCACCCACAGAACCCTGGGCCACAGCCATGGGGAGTAACACACCCCTCTGTGATCACTCATCCTATCCAACATCCTGACCCCAACATGTGGCCGTCCAAGCAAAATGAGGTGGGCCATACATATATGTGTGACAAACACATGCCTCCAGGCTGGTCAAACAGTCTGACACACACAAGACCCTCCAAGTGCAATTAACCATTGAGAAGAGCTCAATGCAAAGTACTGGTAGCTATAGGGAAACATATCTGCCCAGGACACACATCCCCCACATATCCTATCCCCTACAACTCTATCTGGAGTCTGCATGTCACCCTGATCCTGTCTGACTTATATTACCCAACTGTGGACTGGAAATCAGACCAGACCAGAACATAAATGCACAGTGCTTCCACCATTGTAATATATCACCAAGGTGCTGGACCATTTCCACAGCAACAGCAGTCAATTGCTTGTATGCACACCCCTCAACAGGCTGGATAGTGCAAGAATGCATAGCATTTGGCCCATAAACCCTGTGTGTGCATCATCCATCCTGTATTCCTTTGATAAATCACTGTGATGATCTGAGGAGGCATGTCACCAGATACTGACACAGTACATGAAACTGTCAAATGGCATATAGGACAGATGTCTGCTAAAATCAGCCCTGTAACCCTAGCAACCCATACATTACTGAGAGAAATTGTCAGAATCATTGTATGGCCCATTGTCCCCACATTTTTTGTAGGCTATCTCCAGATATCCTGCATCAACAGGTTGAGAGGTATGGCTGTAGCACAAAACAAACCGGACTGGAGTATAACAATCCCTGGAATGGAGTCCCACGTGTACTATAAACAGACACACTGGGCATGCTCATACACTTAGAGAAATGTCAGTAGGATCTAGGCATGAACTGGCCTTCCCCACTCAGTGCACTTTCCATTGCCCCACCTTAGCAGTCCTGAAGATGTCTGTCACCATATGTCACTTTTGTGAGGCCCAGCCCCATAAGCTCTGTGGCATATGGTGATAACTGCATTACACTATAGTACAAATAGCTAGTTAAGTAGGAGTTTTAATCTCAGTCCTGGCAAATGTAATAGTGTGTGTGTGTGTGTGTGTGTGTGTGTGTGTGTGTGTGTGTGTGTGTGTGTGTGTGTGTGTGTGTGTGTGTGTGTGTATGTGTGTGTGTATTTGTGTGTGTTCACAACTAAAAGCTTATCTTTAGGGTCCGTTCTAACCCAGTACCCTTCACCTTTCCCTACTTTAGCAGTCCTGCAGATATCAGTCATCTTAGAAGTACCTTCCATCAGGCCTCAGCCCCATAAGCTCTGTGGCACGTGCGATAACTGCATGACATGATAGTACAAATAACTAGTTAAGTAAGAATTCTTATCTCAGTCCTGGAAAATGTAAACGTGTGTTCACAACTAAAAGTTTTTGGGTCCATTCAAACCCAGTATACCTTCCCCTTTCCCTACTTTAGCAGTCCTGCAGATATCACTCATCTTAGAACTGCCTTCCATTAGGCCTCAGCCCCATAAGCTCTGTGGCATGTGCAATAACTGCATAATGTGGTAGTACAAATAAATAGGTAGGAGTTTAATCTCAGTCCTGACAAATGTAGAAGTATGTGTGTGTGACAGTTGTGTGAGCAAGACTAAGGAAGGTGTGTGTTTGTTTATATGTGAAACAGTTTTATGCCATTCACACCCACGCCACTTCACAGTGCCCCACCTTATCAGTCCAGATGATGTCAGTCCCTTATCAGCAACCTTGGCCAGCTGTCAGCCCTATAAGTTCAGTAGTGCATGTGATAAATGCTTAACACTATAGTACAAATGACTAGTTTGGCAGGGGTTCTTCTCTTGTATCCAGCAAATATGTGTGTGAGTATGTATATTTGTAAGTAGAAGTATTTTGATATGTTTCACACCCACTGCCCTACTTTATCAGTCCGGCTGATGCCATTCCCCTATCAGCACCTTTGGCCAACTCTCAGCCCAGTAAGCTCTGTAGCAAGTGTGGTAACTGTGTAACACTATGGTACAAATCACTAGTTAGGTAGGAGTTCTTCTCACACATCTGGTGTGTGTGTGTGTGTGTGTGTGTGTGTGTGTGTGTGTGTGTGTGTGTGTGTGTGTGTGTGTGTGTGTGTGCGTGTGTGTGTGCATGTATGTATGTATGTTTGAAGGACAAAGTATTTTGATAAGTTAAACACCCACTGCACTACTTTATCAGTCCTGCTGATGTCATTCCCTTTATAGGTTCACAAGTGTGTAGTAGGTAATGGCCCAGGAGCCTTAACAAGCCTAGAACATAGAAGATCCCTTCCATTGTGCCACCTGATGTTATGTCCCAGTGCCTGTATCAAGTATAGCCACTGCAGTGATCCTTGGGTTGGACTGTCTATTAGCCATCCACTCATCAAGATTTCTCTGGAACAGGGTCAGCTAGGTGCGCTGCATGACATGTATTGGAAGTGTATCCAGGGTATGTGCAGTCTCTTGGTGAGCGACCTGTCCCAACAGCATGTTGTGGTGATTGTGGTACTGAGGTAGATGTCTTTACAGTGTGTGGTGTGGATGTATTTATGTGTAGCATTTCTAAACCAGCTAGGTCAGACATGGCTTTGTAAGTCAAACACAGATAGCTGCTAATTAGGTGATATGACACAGAATAGTTGGGTCTTCTGAGTCTGTCTGTGTAGGAGTTGTGTTTAATGCCTAGGAACCCCTGTGTGAGGTGCTTCTGTGGCTTCTCCAGCAGTAGCAGGTGTCTAGTGAGGTACATAGCAAATGGGCCACAATACTTGGGGAGTGGTCTAATGAGGGAATAGTAGATAGAGTTCATTACACCTGTCTTCCTGGATGCAAAACCCTTGATAATGCAATGTGCCATATAGAAGGACTTCCTGACCACAGTGGCAATGTGGTGCTTGAAGGAGAAGTTGCTGTCAACCTGTCAACCCAGATAGCTTATGATGCCTACAGTGGTCATTGGACTCCCATTGATGTGGAACTTACTGGGAACTGAGTGTTTTACCAAAGGGGATGATGATATATTTTGTGGTGTTAAGCTTCTGGCCATGGTTTCCACACCACTCATTGGTCTCAGTGAGGCCTTTCTGTAGGATGTCTGCATCAGTTGTGGAGTTCATGATCATTCCCAGCTTGGAGTAATCTGTGAACTTGGTCAGCCAGAGTTCCCCTGTGTTGGGCTGGACTCCTGAGAAGTAGATGCTGGACAGGACACTATCCATGACTGATCCCTGTGGGACTCCACTCTGACAGCTTGCCAGTCTAACTTAGAGTTTGCCACTGTGACACTGTGTGTTCCGTGAACTAATTTGCAAACCACCCATTGATATAGGGGTTGATGCCTAGTTTGTTGGATTTATCAATAATCCCTGACTGAGGAATGGTATTAGAAGCCTTGGCGAGATTGAGGTAGGCTGTATGCAGTGCCTTACTGTCATACACAGCCCTGGTGACTCACTCAAAGATGACAACCAGGTTGAGCAGGCATGATCTGCCATTCACAAAGCCAAACTGTGTGGGGTCCAGAGTTAGGAGATCACCCATATCTTCGTCAGTCGGGTCCCTGGTGATGTGCCCATACCAGTACATAGTAGACTTGTCAGGCTAAGGGCACAATAAACTCCAGTGTCTGTAGATGCTGCCCCTTTATCGAGAGGGATGACTGAAGCAGTGTGCCATTTTGGAAGGACAAAGCCTGAGGAGAGGTTGTGACTAACCAGGGCACACAGATGTGGTGCTTGATCTCCTTGTATGTCATGTAGATTACAGCTACGGATACGCTGGCGTCCCATGGAAGCTGTATCTTTGCCTGTGGTCAATGCAGGTCTAAACTGGCCTGCAGTAATACTGGGTGCCTGGCATTTATCCGTTATTGTGATTGTCTCCTTGGGGGGGGGGGGTAAAGTTGGCATTGAAGGTGTTGACAAGACTGTGGCCAATATCTGTTGTGTCAGTATAGGAATCTGCATTGTGCAGTAACTTACAGCACTTGTGGTTATTGCTGTGGAGATTATTGATATAACTATCAAAGGCCTTTGTGATTCTCATCAGTGTCTGCTGCAAATCTGCCTTCATAGCTGCCTATAGGTGATTCCATGAAGGATCCCAAGTTGTGTTTGAGGCTAATAAGGGGATTCACCAGTATTGGGACACTGCCATTTTCTGCAGCAGTGTCCTCCTTTTGTTGGACACTTTAGTAATGGCAGGGGATCAACACAATGCCTTCCAATGTTTGGAGGACAGTGTCTGTGTTCTGCTGGCTATGGGTAGTACCATGTGTGATGATTGGGGAGATATGGGCAAAGGCTGCCAGCCTAGTCAAATATAATTTGATATCTAATTCTATCAACTGTATAAATTAATCTAAAATACAGGCTTGTGTTTTTAAATGTAAGAAAACACTGTGAAATGTGAAACTGCAAAGTATGTGACAACATTGCACTCTACTGTCCCAGTGAAGCATGTTGTATCTTTTCATGTTAGAATTTGGCCCGAGGGCGGCTGGATTAAGATTTCATGCCCATTGTTTTAAGGCTAAAGTTTATGACCAGAATTTAGATGTGGAAGGTGCTTTTATTGCTTTAGTTTCTGTTAGGATATACATGTGAACTGTATTCTATTGTTGTAAGTTTCTGTGCAGGTGTTAGATTGCTAAATAATGCAGTTTGTGGCCTGAGAACTCAGACCAGGTGTTAAGATGATGCAGTATGAATACTGGGAAAACCTAAGTGTCAAAAATGATGTAATTTTGGGAGGACCTTAGAGACATGTTTGTTAGTAATGTTTAAATACTATTTCTCACAAGAGACCTGGAAACATTTTTGATCTGGACGTCTAACTTATCAGCACTCTGCTTATGCCCACATGTAAGATTTTAGCACTGTGATATCTTGTAGGAATAGTTAAAGCTCGTAAAGATCAATTAGGTATTTTTCTTTGAAACCAGACCTGTCCTACTGTATTATTTTAAGTTTCTGTGTGATCTGTGAACTCTCAGATATCTCTGTGATGAAGTAGTTTTGTCTTGTGTTTTAATTATTTATTATTAAATATTTTTAAAACCTTCTACCTGTGGCTGATATGTGTAGAGATGAAGTATGCTTTAGAGTACGCTATATATTTATAGAGTTTACTGTCTAAGCCCTTCCAATAAGCCGTAGACTGTATAGTCACATTACCATTGCATATTAATATTGCACAGTAATAACTGGACACCCTTTTAAGGGCCTTTTAGTAGCTGATATTATTAACTGGGTAGTGGCAGTAATTGCTACTGTATAGTCTTGTAAAGGGGCACAGCTGGAGAATCTGTGTCAGCCTTTCCTAGGAGTGTCTGTGAAGTTATATAAATACGTATCTCAAAATGTGTGTGTGTGTTGTGTCAGCTACTTGGGCAGGGACACAAAGCACTTGTTGGACAGAGAGGGTACTGGAGGTTCTAGATTGCCCAGTTAGGCTGAGACCTGGACTCTATAGCTGTGCCAGTGGGGAGTCTTATTGGGGACCTGGTGAGCAAGGGAGCAGCCAGCCCCAGACTGACTGTGATCTCTGTGTGCACTTAAGGGAAATTGTACTTTACTGTATGTATTAGTTATCCTTTCCTCTTCTAGGAGACGACCTCCCTGATGTTACTGGTGAGGATTGAGGCTCCTTGATTGCTGGGCCAGGGCACGGTCATCACGAGTGCTGGCAATGGTGGGATCTACTTCACATACTAATTGGCTTGTAGCAGTGTGGGTAGAACAAATTCCTGTAGCTTATGTACAGTGATCTCTAAAAGTGTTCTGTATTCTAAAACAGCCATGCAGTGTATACCAAGAGTTCAGATCACAATTGTTTATTTCTTTTGTTAGCTTAGTGTTAGTCAGGGTGAGCAGGCAGCATGTCAGTAGAAGAGTATGGAAAGCTGACAAGGAGCCAGCTGGCAGAGATGTGCCAGGCTAGGGGGCTGGTGCATGGAAACCTGACTAAGGCAGACCTGATTGCAGCCTTGGTTACAGCTGCATCAGAAAACAGCAGCCTGGAGAATAATCAGACTGAAAGTGGAGATACAATATCCTCGGAGAATGGACAGCTCAACTTTTCTGCAGTGTACTTAAAAATCCAGCTGGAGCTGGAGTCTTGAGTTGCAGACCAGGCGTATGGAACTAGAAGCAGCTGAGAGAATGAAGATCCTAAAAGGTGAAGAACAGGAACGGCAGAGAAAGCATGAGAAGGAAATGCTGACTCTTCACCAGAGTCATGGAGGTAATGGGGAAGGGAGTAACTGGACCCCAGAAGCACAAAATGTCAGTAAATGTCTTCCACAGTTTAAAGAGGGGGATACATTTGATAGCTTCATTCATATGTTTGAGAGGGTATGTAAACAGTATGAATTTGACCAAAGGCTCTGGGTATGGTTCCAGACACTCTTACTTCATGTTAAAGCTGTAACTTCTTTAGTAAAAATGCATGACACTGACTGTTTTGATTATATTGCTGTAAAAATACATTTGTTAGAATGTTTTAAGCTAACACCTGAAATGTATAGGTAAAAGTTTCGTGAGCATAGACGCAAGGCAGATGAAAATGTATGTGAATATGTTGTTGAACTGAGCACTTATTTTCATAGCTGGGTGAGTGGATGTCAGGTCACCCCTTTCGAAGGGCTGGCAGACCTTTTGGTAAGGGAACAAGCCCTTAGCACTTTGCCTGAGGACATGAGTTTCTGGTTAGCTGATAGACAGTGTGCTACTTCAGAGGAGTTGGGGAAGAAGGAAGACCTATACCTTGCAAGCAGGGCAGCTCTGCACAGGAAAGGGACCCCAGTACTGCTCCTGGGACTAAAGGAACCCATGGTGGGCAGCACAGACTGTCCCAACAGAATCTGCCAGTAGCAGGGGAAGCCACTAGTCCAGGTATATGTCCAGGTGCTAGGGTTAAATGTTTTGAATGCAACCATTGGGGCCATGTGGCATACATATGTTCATGGAGGCAAGATGGGGAACCAAAGGTGAGGGAGCCAGTAAGTGGGAAAGACAACATGCCAGCAGTGTGTTGTCTTGAGACAACAGGGGTATGGAACTACCATCCTGCAGATGTCCTGAGAGGGAAGGATTTGGATGAGGCAGTACTATGTACTTATGCAGTTACATGCAGTGAGGCTAGGAGACAAGCATGTGGGTCTGGTAGCCTGGGGGAGACCCAGACAGACTGCATACTTGCAGCCAGGACTGCTAAGGTGGTTACTTCAGGGAGTGAGCTACGCTGTAGCAGTGAGACTGAATGTGAGCCCCAGCTGCTTGTGGGTACTGATGTTCCCTTGGACAGGGTAACTGCAAAGGTAGAGGTGAGTAGTAGTAACCAGGCTGACAGTGAGACACCACTGTCAGAGGATGCCAGACTTCCAGTGGAAGGGGAGCTGGGAAGGGTTACAAGGAGAGACTTGAGACAGGCTCAGCTCTCAGACCCTACATTGCAAGGCCTGAGGCAGGTAGCTAGGGGAGGCACCTGATTCTCAAGGGAAGGGGAAATCTATATACTGGAACAAAGGGTTACTGTACAGAGAGTGGACCCCTGAGGGAGGGCTAGAAGATGAGAGAATACAGCAGTCGGTAGTGCCTAGAGCTTACCATCTGGCACTTCTAGCCATAGCCCGTGATATTCCCTTTGCAGGTCATATGAGCATAAAATGTACAAAGAGGCATATTATGCAAAACTTCTATTGGCCTGGAATTTCCAGAGATGTAACAGGGTACTGCAGGACCTGTGAGCAGTGCCAAAAGGTAGGCAAGGCAAGAGACAAGGTGAAAGCTCCTTTGATGCCTTTGCCTGTGATTGAGGAGCCATTTCAGAGGGTAGCTATGGATATTGTGGGTCCTCTGAGTACCCCAAGTTCCAAGGGAAAAAATATATCCTAGAGATTGTAGATTATGCTATGCGATACCCTGAGGCAGTGACTTTGTCCTCCATTGAGGCAGAGAAGGTGGCAAATGCTTTACTACAGATTTTCAGCAGGGTAGGTTTTCCAAAGGAAATACTGTCTGACTAATGTGCCAATTTTATGTCAGACCTGCTGGCTTGTCTGTGGAAGTCCTGTGGGGTGAAGCAGATAAAGGCCACCCCCTACCACCCCCATACTGATTGTCTTGTTGAGAGGTTAAACTCTACAGTCAAGTCCATGCTACAGGCATTTGCAGATCAGTTTAAAAGGGAGTGGGACAAATATTTGCCCCATCTGTTGTTTGCTTGCAGAGAGGTTCCCCAGGAATCCACAGGTTTTTCACCGCTTGAGTTTCTGTATGGGCATAGGGTGAGGGGACCTCTAAATTTAATTTGAGATGAGTGGGAAGGTGAGTGTGGGTCTCACAAGGAGTCTGTTGTGGCATATGTCCTGCACCTCAGGACAAGGCTCAGGGAACTCATGGGCCTGCCCCAGGAGAACCTCGCAGAAGCCCAACAACAGAAAAATGTGTGGTATGACAGGAATGCTCGAGCTAGAAAATATGCTGTAGGGCAGCAGGTGATCGTTCTCATTCCTGTCAGACACAACAAGTTGCAGACAGCTTGGGAGGGATCCTACAAGGTAGTAAGAAAGGTAAGTGAGGTTAACTACATGGTGGAAGTGCTAGGCAGATGACAGGGGCAAAAAAAGTACCATGTTAACATGATGAAACCTTTCCATGAAAGGGAGGCCCTTGTGCTGACCATTTGCAGTGGATTGCAGGAGGAGTCTGAGGGAGATCTGTGGACAGATCTCCTCAGTGAGGCTCGGGCTGACACCTCTGTGGAAGGGGTAGCAATGTCACAGCAGCTATTTCCTTCCCAGGTTCGAGAAATCCAAGCAGTGTTGCAGGAGTTTGGGGGTATGTTCACCCAGACACCAGGGAGCACCCACCTGGTGCAGCACTAGGTGGATACAGGACCCCAAAGGCCTATCAGTCAGGCCCCTTATAGGGTGCCTGAGAGAGTCAAACAGACTCTGAAGGAGGAGGTACAGGACATATTGGAACTAGGGGTGATTCAAGAGTCTAACAGTCCATGGGCCTCGCCAGTGGTGTTGGTGCCAAAGAAGGATGGCAGCAACAGGTTCTGTTTGGATTACAGGAAATTAAATAGTCACACAGAGTTGGATGCTTACCCCATGCCTAGGACAGATGAGGCCCTAGAGCACCTGGGTGGGGCTAAGTATCTTACAACCATTGATCTTACCAAGGGTTACTGGCAGGTGCCCTTGACTCCCAGTGCTAGAGAGAAGTCAGCTTTTGCGACTCCTTTTGGCTTGTATGAGTTCACAAAGATGCCCTTTGGGATGAAGAATGCCCCAGCGACTTTCCAGAGGCTGGTAGATCATATCTTTAGCAGGAGCAGGAGCGTTTGCCCTTGCTTACATGGATGATATTGCTATCTACAGCCATTCCTGGCAAGAGCACCTTCAGTATGTCAGGGAGGTGCTGGGCAGACTACAGAGGGCAGGGTTCACCATTAAGCTGACCAAATGTCAGGTGGGAATGGCAGAGGTCTTCTACCTAGGACATAGAGTGGGGAGTGGTAAGATAAGGCCAGAACCTGCCAAAGTGGAAGCTATTCAGGCATGGCCTGCACCTGTTACCAAAAAGCAGGTGAGGGCATTCTTAGGGACAGCAGGGTACTACAGAAAGCTTGTTCCCAATTATAGTACCAAAGCTGCTCCCCTCACAGACCTGACAAGGAAGAACAGGCCAGATAAGGTAGTGTGGATCCCAGCATGTTAACAGGCATTTCAGAAGCTTAAGGAAGCATTGGGAGGACCCCATGTGTTAGCCAGTCCAGACTACAGCAAAGACTTTGTTGTGCAGGTGGATGCTTCAAACTATATGGTGGGGGCTGTACTTAGCCAGATTTCTTCAGAGGGAGAAGAGCACCCAGTGGTTTATCTCAGTCATAGGCTCCAACCTAGGAAGGAATGCTATGCAGCATTAGAAAACGAATGTCTAGCCATAGTGTGGGCACTACAAAAACTTCAGCCTTATCTGTATGGAAGAAAATTCACTGTGATGACAGATCACAACCATCTAACATGGTTAAACAGAGCCAGTCAGCAAAATGCCAAGTTGCTAAGATGTAGCCTGGGGTTGCAAGCATAAGATATGTCAGTGCAGCACTGCAGTGGGAGTTGCAATGCCAATGCAAATGGGCTCTCAAGACAGGGAATGGGGTGAGGTACATCCAGATAGACCTGACACTCTCAAGCAGTGTTTCTCAAGGAGCACTTGAAAAACTTGCTTGAGTTCCCCGGGGTGGGGGGGAAGAGATGTGACGATTGGGAAGATATGGGCGAAGGCTGCCAGCCTAGTCAAATAGAATTTGATATCTAATTCTATCGACTGTATAAATAAATGTAAAATACAGGCTTGTGTTTTTAAATGTAAGAAAACACTGTGAAATTTGGAACTGCAAAATATATGACAACATTGCACTCTAATGGCCCAGTGAAGCATGTTGTATCCATTCATGTTTGAATTTGGCCCAAGGGCGGCTGGATGAAGATTTCATGCCCATTGTTTTAAGGCTAAAGTTTATGACCAGAATTTAGATGTGGAAGGTGCTTTTATTGCTTTAGTTTCTGTTAGCATACACATGTGAAATGTCTTCTATTGTTGTAAGTTTCTGTATAGGTGTTAGATTGCTAAATAATGCAGTTTGTGGCCTGAGAACTCAGACCAGGTGTTAAGATGATCGAATATGAATACTGGGAAAATCTAAGTGTCAAAATTATGTACTTTTGGGAGGGCCTTAGAGACATGTTTGTTAGTAATGTTTAAATACTATTTCTCACAAGAGACCTGGAAGCATTTTTGATCTGGACATCTAACTTATCAGCACTCTGCTTATGCTCACATGTAGGATTTTAGCACTGTGATATCTTGTAGGAATACCACAAAAAATTCTCGACCATAAACCAAGAACACAAGAAAACAGGCAAAATTCCCTCAAGAAAGTCTCTGAAACCAAAATTATTCCACCACGAAGCAGGAACACAATAAAAACTAATGTTTATTAACGGACTTCCAAAATCATACGCGTTTTCGTCCTATCCACTGGACTTCATCAGATAATTTCATACATTCAATGAATCACTTATCTTGTAGGAATAGTTAAAGCTAGTAAAGATTAATTAAGTATTTTTCTTTGAAACCAGACCTGTCCTGTATTATTTTAAGGTTCTGTGTGATCTGTGAACTCTTAGATATCTCTGTGGTGTAGTAGTTTTGTCTTGTGTTTTAATTATTTATTATTAAATATTTTTAAAACCTTCTACCTGTGGCTGCTTTGTGTAGAGATGGCATATATTTAGAGTGCATTATATATTTATAGAGTTTACTGTCTAAGCCCTTCCAATATGCCTTAGACTGTATAGTCACATTACCACTGGATATTAATATTGCACAGTAATAATTGGACACCTTTTTAAGGGCCTTTTAGTAGCTGATATTATTAGCTGGGTGGTGGCAGTAATTACTACTGTATAGTCTGGGTAAAGGGGCACAGCTGGAGAATCTGTGTCAGCCTTTCCTAGGAGTGTCTGTGAAGTTGTATAAATACTTATCTCAAAGTGTGTGTGTGTTGTGTCAGCTACTTGGGCAGGGACACAAAGCGCTGGTTGGACAGAGAGGGTAATGGAGGTTCTAGCTTGCCCAGTTAGGCTGAGACCTGGACCCTATAGCTGTGCCAGAGGGGAGCCTTATTGGGACCTGGTGAGCAAGGGAGCAGCCAACCCCAGACTGATTGTGATCTCTGTGTGCACTTAAGGGAAATTGTACTTTACTGTGTGTATTAGTTATCCTTTCCTCTTCTAGGAGATGACCTCCCTGGTGTTAGTGGTGAGGACCGAGGCTCCTTGATTGCTGGTCCAGGGCACGGTCATCACACCATGCATCCATGTACATGTTTGTGCAGTGCATATGTGTATGATGTGACCTTCATGCAGCTATTTCCCATTGGCATGGGTGCAGTGAAGTCATCCACCTCTGCTTTTATGACTGCAATATCAGCACTGGAGAGGTTTTGCAAGATGGTTACCTTTGTGGGGGGTCAAGTGAGATGTTAAGTTCCATGTTGATTACATCATGTTTGGATCTAACCAGTTAGGAATTGATAAATGTGGTCAAGCAGCAGTTCCATATGTATGTAATCAACACAAGTCAAGGTTGTTGCATCCTCTACTGTGAGTCGGTATGAGCCAGTCCAGGCCATTGGAACTGATGAATTCCATGAAGTATTGGGCCAGTGTACTGGTGGTTGCTACTTTCCCCAGGTAATGGAGGAGTAGTTGAAGTTTCCTACTATGTCAGTCTTGGGTTGGACCTTCATAGATGTCAGGGTGATTAATGTGCATTGACAGTCTAGGGACATAGCTGGTGATCAATAGCAGGCTATGATGTGAATTGCACTATTCCCCAAAGTCAGTTGCACAGGAAGTACCTCTGATGCATTATGCTGGGATATTGGTCTGGAGCTGTGCATATCCATTATGGATATGGAGACAACACCACCTGTGGAGGTGTGATCTATGTTTTGGCACTGACAGGTGCTGGGATGTGTCATAGCCTGTTAGTGGAGGGCTGCTGTCTGCTGCTGTGAACCACCTCTCCATTACAGCACAATTGTCAATGTCCTACACTCTGAAGAGTGCTTTGAGTGACTGCATATTAACAGTTAGATGTCTACTGTTGAGCAGCATGACTCTCAGATTGCATACTTGTCTAGCTGTTATGGTGGTAATTTGATTTGGAGCATGACCTAATAAGGTGCTACAGGGGTGGCAAGACACTTACCCTGTACCTAGAAACCCAGGGGATGACAGATTTAGGACATCTCTGGCAAGGCATTGAGGTCTGTCAATCAAATTATCCCAAGCATAGAGGTACTGGATCCCCTGACAATGACAGACAACACGTAAGCCAATGTTGCAGTCAATTATCTGTTGGTAGTACTGCAGCATCATTCTGGGTGACAACAGTATAGTGCTCAGGGCTACTGTCACACCTGCCTGGAAACATAATCTAAGTGTTCAACCATGTCTCTTGTCATGTAGCCCAGGGAGGTGTGTCTCAGGTCATTCACACCCACATGGATAATGACAGAGTGATACCTGTAGCTGTTGTGGAGTGGCCTGACTTGGTGTGTCATGTGTTGGATGCTGGCACGTGATAGACAGTTGGCTGTTACCTCCTTCATAATCAACATAGTGAGTGGGACATCTGTGTGCTGCAGTGCTGAGTCACCCATGATCACTGTATTGTTCAAGGTGGTCAGCCTTAGGAGCTTAGGTTGAGGGGCACACTGTGTAGGTGACATATGTGTCCTTTGGCATGTGCTATGTCATGTTGTATGAGTGGGTGTCTGTCTTGCTGGTCTGTGCTGTTTGTGTAAATGTCCAGTGAATGCCTCTGTAAAAGGTGGGTGTGTGGCTTTTCTGTGTATGTCAGGGCTGTCATAGTGGATGCTGTGGTGAGATATGTGGTTCACATGGTGTGGTGCAGGTGTTGATCTCATTCTCTTGTCCAGCTAGTCCAGTCTTTGCTGGACAGTGCATATTTCCACATTTGGTGATATAGGGGTAACTCTCAATGGTCTGGGTGTTTGGAGTTTAGAGGAGAGGGTTGTCTGTGTACATGATGCAGTTGCAACAGTGCCTCAGAATGGACAAGTGCACCACGTTAATGGGTGAATGCACAGAAAACTGCACTTCTATCATGCCAGGTGGAGTGGTCATAATTAGTATGTACTGGGGCTAATTCCATGATGAATGAGTACTGCTGATGGCTCCCAGGTGTGATACACTTATTGATACAATAACCTGTTGAAGTGCAAAGCTATAATGCTATTTGAAGTGCAAGACAGAAAGAACTAGCAGTATGTATGGTAGAAACTGAAGGCAGACTTTCTGCCACCTGTAATACTTCACCTCAGCTGTGCAGTTATCAGTACCTTCAGCCAGTTGTAAGTACAATAAGCTCTGTAGTGCATGCAGTAACTATGTGACACTATAGTAGACATAAGTAGACAGGCAGAAGTTCTCATAGGTTCATAGGTTTATAGGTTCATACTAGGCTATCTGCCCGAGGGCATTTATAAGCCTAGCCCATCGTTTTGTGGCTTACGCCACCCCTTTAGTATGGGGAACTATACCCATTATTTTGCTGTGCCTCTGTCGAGCAGTGACACTGAGGTAATCCCTGGGGTATATCTGCGATCTCCCATCCATTGGTCAAGATTTCTCTTGAACAAGGCCAGCGAGGTGCTCTGCCTCACATATACCGGGATTTTGTTCCACAGCATAGGGAGTCTTTGGGTGATGAATCTATCCCTCCAGCATGTCCTATTAATAGCCGTGTCGAGGTTTAAGTTTCCCGCCCTTGTGGTTCTGACGGATCTAGATTTTTTGAGGTGAAGCATATTCATCAAATCTGGGTTTGACATGGCCTTGTATGTTAGGCAAAGGTCACCTCTGAGCAAGTGGTAAGCGACTGAATAAAGCTGGAGTTCTTTCAGTCGGGCAGCATAGGACATATTTTTGAGACCCTTTATCCTTTTGGTGAGGAACTTTTGTGGCCTCTCCAGCTGCTGCAAGTACCGGGTCAGATACATTCCGAATGGGGCATTGTACTCAATCATTGGTCTGATGAGTGATGAGTATAGGGAGACTATGACCTCCCTTGATCTAGATGAGAATCCCTTCATGATAAGGTGGGCAATGTAGAAGGTCTTCCTAACTACTTTAGCTACATGGGTGTCGAATGACAGACTACTATCAACCTGGGTCCCCAGGTCCCTGATAACTTCTTCTGTGCTCAGTGGATTGCCACCTATTATGTAGCTAGGGGTAACCTTGTTTTTCCCGAAGGGTATGACTATGCATTTTTTGGCATTTAACTTTAGGCCATGGCTCTGGCACCAGTTATCTGTTTCTGTGAGACCCTTCTGAAGGATATCTGTGTCAGATGTGTTTTCTACTATGGCGCCTAGTTTGCAGTCATCTGCAAACTTTGTCAGCCATAACCCTCCTGTGTTTGCTTGTACTTCGGAAAAGTAGATGCCAAACAAGAGTGGGCCCAGGACTGAGCCTTGTGGGACACCACTTGTGACAGGCTTTGAGTCTGACATGGCGCCAGCAACTCTGACCCTGTGGGTTCTGTCACTCAGCCAGTTTGCAACCCATCTTGTGATGTATGGGTTAACATTTAAGCTGATGAGTTTTTCAATGATACCCGAGTGGGGTATTGTATCGAAGGCCTTTGCCAGATCGAGGTAGGCTGTATGGACTGCCTTTCCCTCATCAATGGCTTTGGTGACTGTTTCAAAAAGTCAACCAAGTTTAAAAGGCATGATCTGCCTTTGACAAAGCCAAACTGGGTTGGATCCAAAGTCTGCAAATTCCCTATGTCTTTGTTTATGAGGTCCATTATGATCCTCTCCATGGCTTTGCAGATAAGGCTTGTCAAGCTAATGGGCGGTAATTTCCAGGGTCGGTGGAGGCACCGCCTTTGTGAAGTGGGACCACAGTTGCAGTGCGCCACTCCCTGGGTACGTATCCAGAGGTAAGACTATGATTAAACAGCTGTCCTAGCTGTGGGTTTAATTCCTCGTTGAGTTCGTGGAGCACACAGCCGGGGACACCATCAGGTCCCATGGATGCTGTGTTTTTTGCTTTGGAGAGAGCAGTTCTCACTTGGGCGTTAGAGATGTTTGGGGGGCTGCAATCGTTTGGTATAGATATCTCTCCTTTGGGGGGGGGAAGAAGTTTGCACTGAACCTGTCAGCCAGTATGTTGGCAATGTCTGTAGGATCAGTAATCTTCACGTCATTTTGAACTAGTTCTGAGCATATCTGGGAGTTTCCTCCCAGGTTTCTAACATAGCTAAAGAAGGCCTTATGATGGTCTTTTGAGTCTTTAGCTATTTTTCTCTCAAAATTTGCTTTGGATGATTTTATGAGAGCTCTTAGTTTTTTACTTATAGTGATCAAGGGTGTCTTACCTTTTAAGGATTTTGCTCTATCTTGTAGTAGCTTCCTCCTTTTGTTGTATTCATCCCAATACTGGCAACTGCGTGTGTGTGTGTGTGTGTGTGTGTGTGTGTGTGTGTGTGTGTGTGTGTGTGTGTGTGTGTGTGTGTGTGTGTGTGTGTGTATACATAAGACAATCATGTACTGTGTTGGTTATACCATTTTTGACTTTTTACACTTCTCACTACAATTTAGAGGTCCTGTTGATGTCATGCACCTTAGAAGTACCTTTGGACTAGGTGAAATTGTATAATCTTTGTGGCACATCTGACAACTGCATAACACTATAGTACACATAACTAGATAGGCAGGAGTTCTCATCCCTATAATGGCAAGTGTGTGTGTGTGGGTGTGTGTATCATGTACTGTGTGGGTTATACCATTTTTGACTTGTTTAGCACCCTTTACACTTTTCCTCACTGCAATTTAGAGGTCCTGTTGATGTCATTCACATTAGAAGAACATTTGGACTAGGTGAAATGGTATAAGCTCTGAGGCATGTCTGTCAACTGCGTAACGCTATAGTAAAAACAACTAGATAGGCAAGAGATCTGATCCCAATACTGACAACTCTGTGTGTGTGTGTGTGTGTGTGTGTGTGTGTGTGTGTGTGTGTGTGTGTGTGTGTGTGTGTGTGTGTGTGTGTGTGTGTGTGTGTGTGTCTGTGAATCAAATACTGTGTGTCTTATATCATTTTGATTTGTGTTCTACCCATCACACTTCCCCCACACTACCTTACCACTGCTGTTGTTGTCATTTACATTAGAAGTACCTTTGGACAAGGTGAAGTTGTGTAAACTGCATGGCACATCCGCTAACTGCATAATACTGTAATACAAATAACTAAATAGGCAGGAGTTATAATCTTAATACTGACAACTGTTTGTGTGAGAATCATGTACTGTGAAGGGTATACCATTTTGAGTTATGTAACACCATACTCATCCTTATCTAGTAGTCCTGTTGATGTCATTCACCTTACAAGTACCTTTGGATAAGGAGAAATTGTGTAAGCTCTGTGGTGCATCTGATATCTGTGTAAAACTATTGTAGACATAAATAGATAGGTAGGAGTTCTAATTTGAATTTTAAATGTTCAACATTTTTTTGAAATGCATAATAGTGATGAAAAGATGTTACAGGCAACAATTTTAGAACAATTGCCTGATAATAAGTATGATCAGTTAAAAATTAAACATTTATTATTGTACAAAGAAACAGTTTATATATTGAAGTTCAAAACTTTACATCCAAATGGATTAAACGAGGATTTTAATTGGAAAATGCTGCTAGTTTAAAAAAACTTTTTAATGATTTGATTGTTTAATTGTTTTAATTAAGTGATTTAATTTGTATATAAGGATTGTGCTTTTCATTTGTTCTATACTCCTTGAAGGCTGAGGCCGAGACGTCAGAGAGATAGAATTTCTATATTAAATCGTGTTTGGTGAATCCTATTGTTGTGCCTTTTCTATTTTATTCTTGGTGCCTTTGTTGTTGCTGCTGGTGGTGATGTCGACGGATTCGCTTGCACAGTTTCCACGAGTGCTGCGTGACACAATGGATGGAAGTCAGCTTTCATTAGATAACTTTGTAAGCAATGTCACGGATAGAGGTGAGCGGCAGTTATTGAATAGAACTGGCTCTGATAAGAGCAGCACATTATGGGATAAATGGGAAGATGACCGGAAAAAACGCTTCCCGAATCCCTTTTGCAGTGTGGGTAGAAAGAATTTCTTGCCGGATAATGTAGAACACAAACTGTTACTTGAAAATCTAGAGAAAAAATGATTAAAGAAACTGCTACGTTTTTTAACATCTGTGGACTGCAAAGATACATAGACACTGAGATAACACCCAGAGGGTTAAGGGTGTTTAAAGATCCCACCACACCTTTTGACCTCTCTAAAGATTCGGATATTGTGTTTCATAAAAGGTGGGTATCTGCAGCTCATAATTGTGCTACAGAATGGTTAAACATTCTAATTGAACGCGATCGTTTAAAACAGAAAGAATTGTGTCTTGACATCAAGAAAATGTGCAGTGACATATCAAAATGTGTTTCTACATCCTTTTTGGATGATTTTCTCATACAGGTTAATGATAAACTGAAGGATTATGAATTAACACTTATTGAAAGAAAAAAAGGCAAGTTGATTAGAGATCTACGTGATTATGAATTAAATAGAGCTTTTTTATCAAGAACCAATCGAAACTGGGGGCGTAAACACGTGAGGTTTCAACAGGAAACAGACAGGACACGTCCTTTGAATTCATCAGCGTCAGCTTCGGAGAACGGTTATACTTCCTTTGAAGATGATGGGGCTGAAACGGATTTTCCCCATCTTCCAGCGGCTGAACATCCAGAGCATTTACGGCAGAATTTTCGTGCAGATCAACCACAAACTCAGAGAGACACTTCACGGCAGAAACGCCAAAGGGACTATACGGAATACACTACATCAGAGCCATCCAGGCGAGGTGGCTATAAAAGAGGTAGATGGTAGTGTTGCCTCTAATGTTTTGGACAATTATGTCGTAAATTTGTCAAATTATGCATTTAATAATAATGAACTTTCGGTGTTAAATCTGGGTTTGAAATTTATTCCAACAGTTGTTTCCAGACTTCATGATATGCAATTGGATGTATACAGATTTAGTAGGAAGTTGTATTTAAAATATTTTTTAGCTTAAATACTGAAAGTGAGATTAATGTTTCAGATTCAAATTCGTTAAGTCTAGATAACAGTTTTTATTCATGTACGTCAGGCGAACCAGCTAATGCTTATGTAAAACTTAACACTGAGAATGTACCTTCAAACTGTAATTTTATACCTAAAGTTATGAATTATGAAGTGTCCAACTTCATTAGAATGGTGAATCATTCCATAGAAATAGGTTATCGAGAATTTATGGAAAATAAGAGTAATATTAAATATAATATGTCCCGTCAAGAGTGGAATATTTTAATGGAACTAAGTAGGAATAACAACATTGTTTTCAAACCTGCAGACAAGGGCAATAAACTTGTTGTTCTAAATACTAGTGATTATTTTGACATGTGTATGTTACATCTTAATGATAGTAACACATATGAAATATGTGAGATGGATAGGTATAATGCAGCTATTTTACAATATAAAGAATTGATACAGAAAGGCTTCAGATTAGGGTATTTTGAGATGAAGGATGTTAAGAACAAATTCCAGACAGAAGGTTGTGGTATGGCGTATTTTTATTGCCTGCCCAAAATTCATAAAAATTACATCAAACCCTCTGGTCGTCCTATAGTGTCAGGACGTAAATATTTTTTATGAAATTTAGGAATATTCTTACTCAACTATTTGTCATCATATGTTAAAAAATTACCATCTTTTTTAACAGATGTGTTTGATTTTCTGAATAAAATTAGTAACATTAAATGGAATAAAAATATGTATTGGCTGACTGTTGACGTCAAAAGCCTATATACAAATATTAGTCACGAGTTTGGCATAGAGGCCCTGAGATTATTTTTGGGACAGTCCCCTGTTTCAGAATTTATTATTGAGTTATTGCATTTTTCTTTAACTAATAATTTTTTTGAATTTAATCATACTTTATATCATCAGAAACGAGGTACTGCCATGGGGGCTTCTTTTGCCCCCATGTATTCCAACCTGGCAATGGGACTCTTTGAATTGGAATATATTTATAAACACAATTTCTTTCAACAACATGTTATTATATACTATAGATATGTTGGCGATTTAATTTTTTTGGTGGAGGGGGAACAGTCTTTGGCCCTACAATTCATTTCAGATCTAAAGTCTAATAGATTGTTTTTGGACTTTGATGGTCTAACCATGGGTACACGACTACCTTTTCTAGATGTGATTCTTGATATTTCCAGTGGTTATAAATTAGTAACTTCAGTTAATAGGAAATTTGAAGGTCCAACACTATATGTACATGGTGATAATGGGCATGCTCCACATACTATACACTCTCTACCATATGGAGAAATGCTACGGATATTTAGACTATGTAATGAAACAACAGAATTTAAAAAAGAAATTGATTTTTTGTACAATTCTTTTTTGTTAAGAGGGTACAATATGATTACTTTGGAAGAAAGTTTTAATAAACTATGTGAGTATTCCCATAGCTATAATAAGAAGAATAGAACACAGAATAGGAAGTTTGGTCTTTTTACAGGCCAAAATAAACAGATACAACAGGAGGCTATTTATTTTGTTACCACCTACGGATGTTATACATCTGAATTAATTAAAATTATTTCTACGTTTTGGAAATGCTTCAGTACTTTGGAGAATGTCAAACCATGGTTAAACGTTAGTCTGAAATTTTCATATAGAAGGGGAAGAAATATCAAAGACTTTTTAGTACGAAGTAGATTTAGCTTTCCAATAGAAATAATGACAGATAATATTAGTCATAAAGGGACTTATCAGTGTGGTAAATGCAAGGCATGCAGCTTTGTAATCTCCAGCTTTGAATACATTAATGATACTCCCTTTAGAGTAAATAATTATTTTGTTGTAATACTGAGAGGGTTATTTATGCCTTAAAATGCCCCTGTCATACATTTTACATAGGGGAAACCAAGAGAGCCTTTAAGGTAAGACTCTTGGAACATGTTAGAGACATAATTAACAACAAAATTGAAAGTCCTATCGCTCGACATTTTTTTGAAATGCATAATAGTGATGAAAAGATGTTACAGGCAACAATTTTAGAACAATTGCCTGATAATAAGTGTGATCAGTTAAAAATTAAACATTTATTATTGTACAAAGAAACAGTTTATATATTGAAGTTCAAAACTTTACATCCAAATGGATTAAACGAGGATTTTAATTGGAAAATGCTGCTAGTTTAAAAAAACTTTTTAATGATTTGATTGTTTAATTGTTTTAATTAAGTGATTTAATTTGTATATAAGGATTGTGCTTTTCATTTGTTCTATACTCCTTGAAGGCTGAGGCCGAGACGTCAGAGAGATAGAATTTCTATATTAAATCGTGTTTGGTGAATCCTATTGTTGTGCCTTTTCTATTTTATTCTTGGTGCCTTTGTTGTTGCTGCTTATGTTGGCAATGTCTGTAGGATCAGTAATCTTCACGTCATTTTGAACTAGTTCTGAGCATATCTGGGAGTTTCCTCCCAGGTTTCTAACATAGCTAAAGAAGGCCTTATGATTGTCTTTTGAGTCTTTAGCTATTTTTCTCTCAAAATTTGCTTTGGATGATTTTATGAGAGCTCTTAGTTTTTTACTTATAGTGATCAAGGGTGTCTTACCTTTTAAGGATTTTGCTCTATCTTGTAGTAGCTTCCTCCTTTTGTTGTATTCATCCCAATACTGGCAACTGCGTGTGTGTGTGTGTGTGTGTGTGTGTGTGTGTGTGTGTGTGTGTGTGTGTGTGTGTGTGTGTGTGTGTGTGTACATAAGACAATCATGTACTGTGTTGGTTATACCATTTTTGACTTTTTACACTTCTCACTACAATTTAGAGGTCCTGTTGATGTCATGCACCTTAGAAGTACCTTTGGACTAGGTGAAATTGTATAATCTTTGTGGCACATCTGACAACTGCATAACACTATAGTACACATAACTAGATAGGCAGGAGTTCTCATCCCTATAATGGCAAGTGTGTGTGTGTGGGTGTGTGTATCATGTACTGTGTGGGTTATACCATTTTTGACTTGTTTAGCACCCTTTACACTTTTCCTCACTGCAATTTAGAGGTCCTGTTGATGTCATTCACATTAGAAGAACATTTGGACTAGGTGAAATGGTATAAGCTCTGAGGCATGTCTGTCAACTGCGTAACGCTATAGTAAAAACAACTAGATAGGCAAGAGATCTGATCCCAATACTGACAACTCTCTGTGTGTGTGTGTGTGTGTGTGTGTGTGTGTGTGTGTGTGTGTGTGTCTGTCTGTGAATCAAATACTGTGTGTCTTATATCATTTTTATTTGTGTTCTACCCATCACACTTCCCCCACACTACCTTACCACTGCTGTTGTTGTCATTTACATTAGAAGTACCTTTGGACAAGGTGAAGTTGTGTAAACTGCATGGCACATCCGCTAACTGCATAATACTGTAATACAAATAACTAAATAGGCAGGAGTTATAATCTTAATACTGACAACTGTTTGTGTGAGAATCATGTACTGTGAAGGGTATACCATTTTGAGTTATGTAACACCATACTCATCCTTATCTAGTAGTCCTGTTGATGTCATTCACCTTACAAGTACCTTTGGATAAAGTGAAATTGTGTAAGCTCTGTGGTGCATCTGATATCTGTGTAAAACTATTGTAGACATAAATAGATAGGTAGGAGTTCTAATTTGAATACTGGTGTGTGTGTGTGTGTGTGTGTGTGTGTGTGTGTGTGTGTGTGTGTGTGTGTGTGTGTGTGTGTGTGTGTGCGTGTGTGTGTGTGTGTGTGTGCATGTATGTGTATGTGTCAGTCATATCTTGTGTGACTGATACCATTTTGATGTGTGTACAATACATGGCAGGTGACCACCTCCTGATGCCATTACTTTATATAGTGTGGTAATGGTATCTGCCTTACATGCAGTATGTGAAACCATTGTACAGGCCATACCAGTGTCTGGAAGATCCTGATGTTTGCAACCTATTAGTATACTAACTCCCTTAACAATGCCTATGTATGTGATATAGTTGCCAACTAAGATACAGCGAGTGTACTGACACATATGGCAGCACCAGGTATCATGCCTGACTGAAACAGCATACTGATACAACATCTGCTGCCTTCACACATGTCCAGGCTTGTAGGTGCAATACATGAGTCAAAATGCTTGGTTTTACAAGTGAGTTGTTCATGTCATGGGTCACATTAAAGGTTGGGAAAGGTGTGAACTGGCATATTATGGTCAGAATCAATATATATCAGAAACAAATGGCATCTTAACAGGTGTGTATATACATTTTATATCCACTGTATAGCAGTAATGTTTCACACATGTCCCTACCTTAGTCTGTTTATCCAACACATTTTGCTGGTGTCTGTCCAGGCATCCTGCACTGACAGCTTTTGAGGTATGCTACAGGAATGTTATATTCTCTTCATATAGGCCCCTGTGGTGACCACTGTGATGCAATACAATTAACCCCACCACAAGTGAACATGCATATAAAGCAATATGGCTATTAGTCATAGTTTGTGCATGGTAACTTGCATGCCCTCCACATTCCTAGAGTATTGCCAAAGCACAACTGAACAATTCATTATCCACCAGCTTCAGGCAACTTTCCCATATGCAGACCAGAGTGATCTATGTAGTTGTGGGAGAGAGGTATTGTCAGCAGACTTACATGTGCACTTGGAGAAGGATGGATGCAGCATGTCTGCACATTTACAGTACAACACCCAATACTACACAATTTGTTGTCCTTCACCATAGATTTGCACTTCTATGCATTAGAAATTCCCATTCACAACTGCAATCTGACCTGGCACATGCATGCAGATACTGTACAGGTACAAGTATGTCTCGTACAGTAGTCACCTAATCCCCACTGGGACCTTACCTGCACGCTCCTTGTCCATTGTGTGTGTGCCACCCACCTCCAGCAAGTGGGGCATTGTACCCTGGTGTTGTACTGTGATGAGTGGCCCAAGCTTGGCAAGGAGCTCCTCATTTGGTCTCAGTGGGGGCTACATGGCTGGGCTCCCATCTGTGGTTGTGGGGTCCCTGGCGACAGCAGCAGCCCTTTGCCAGACATGGTGTATGAGGTTGGTGGCATGATGTCACACCTGCTCATATGTACATGTGTGCAGGCCTACTTAATTTACCATGTGGACTGGGTCATCCCCCAGCATGGTCCTCTCCCACAGATGTTGCTCTTCTATTATAAGGTTGAATTCTAATGGTGAAAAGGTCTACCGCGGGTGATGTGACATTACACCAGGTAGACACTAACAGGGAAACACATCACAAGACCCCATACATTTGGCAACAGCATCTCCAGTACCTGTGCATGTATCTTGAATACCAGTAACCAACACTCACAACCATACCAGTAGCCACCACTCACAACCACAGCATACCCTGTAATCTATCTGCACAGTATCAGCTTGCATTGCACTCCTGGTCCTGATGAGTCATATTGCCCACATTGAGGGCAAGTTGTTTGCATAATCCATCATACCTCATTCCTCATTCAGGTCTGTGTAAATGGATGACATTAGCCATCTTCCATGTGGATGGTGTGTGGATGGTGCTGCGGCTTGGTGTGACTACAGTGTGTAATGCAGCTGGGAGCACATACCTGAGTTCATGTAGGATGCAGGCAGGGATGATATGATGTTCCATGGCATGGATACTTACATTTGTTGACTTTCAGTAGGCAATATGTACCTGCTCACTGGTGATGAGGGGAGGGGTGATGGTGCCATACATATCCACCTATAGTGATGCTGAGTCGGGGGGGATGTTTGCCCTAAAACTATCTGCATCAGGTTGCCTGTAGCTATATTGTGTGTGTATGTGATCTGATTGAGCACCATTACAGGTTGGGTTGGTATGTTGTCTCCGAGATTGCAGACATATGAGGAGATGGCCTTGTGATTGTCCCTGGTGGATGTCTCCAATTTGTACACATAGTTCGCCTTACAGTAATCCACCTGTGACCTTATATGTCTGTTTAGACAATGGCTGACTTGATGCCAGGTTGTTTCCTGCCCCTACATTGTCCTGTACAGCCACTATAGGGACCAAGATTGTGGTTTGTGTAATGCTGCTGTCCAGCAAAGGGTATTGCTCTACATTAGTTGAAGCAGGTATGACAAGTAAGGTATTGCTGAGTCCATACAACCATGTATGTGTTCAATCAGTTATTTGTAGTGGGCATGGCCACAAAGTCATAACATAGTTGGACACCTCTCCAATTTAGTCATGATAATCATGCTTACTGTACTAACCATGGCTGTGTCAGGGCAATGCAACAACCAGTAGCTGTAGAAATGTCACTCTTTTCGATGCACATTAACTAAGATTACACACGTGTGCAACGTGTACAGCTGTTTTAACTGACATTTTGCATCCCATGTCTGTTTTCATGAGGTGGACACATACACCTACTCATACTGACATATGCATAGCTAATACCTCACATACATGTCTGTTTTATGTCAGTATGGCACACTAAATTCACACTCTTGCTGTGCAGTCATTCCTTTCAACCTGTTACAGCAGGGCATCTGTAGGATGCCATGCATATATGGTTGCAATAGGACAAAATCAGTGACAGTGTCTCAGTATTGCTGTAACATACTTGAGTCATTTAATGGCACAGTAGCCTTTGCACTGACAGGCATCCCCTGTAGGATGCCCAACAGTCATATGGCAGAAAGAGAGGGGAAAGGCTAGGATGGTGGTATTGACTGTAAGAACTGTTAATGTTGGTAATATGAGTGGTATAGGGAGCAGGCTAGCTGATATGATAGCCAGGAGATGGTTGATATATACTGTGTGTGCAAGAGACCATATAGAAGGGAATTATGGCTGGGTGTATGGTAGGCAGGTCACCATTGTGCTATCAAGGTGCGGACAGGAGGTGGAAGGGGGTAGGGCTTCTGCTGAAGGAACAGTATGCCAAGAGTGTTTTTGGAGGATGACATAAGTGTCTGATAGAGTGATGTTTCTGAAGCTGTAAGCTGACGGTGTAATGATGACTGTTGTTAGTGCATATGCTACACAAGTTGGTTGTGCCATGGATGAGAAAGAGAAATGTGACGTCAGTTGGATGACGTGGTGATAACTGTACCCAAGGGTGACAGACTGATCATTACAACAGATGTCAATGGGCATGTAGGTGAAGGGAACAGAGGGAATGGGGAATTGATGGGTATGTATGGTGTTAAAAGGAGTGGAGACGGTGAGATGGTAGTGGATTTTGCAAAAAGGATGGACATTACTGTCGTGAATCCGTACTATAACAAGAGGGAGGAGCATAGGGTGACATACAAGAGTGTAATAAGATGCACACATGTGGAATATATCCAGTGTAGAAGGGCCAGTTTGAAGGAGATTGGAGACTGTAAAGTGGTGACAGGGGAAAGTGTATTTAGACAGCAGAGAATGTCGGTATGTAAGACGATGTTGGTGATTGAGATGAGAAGGAGTGAGGGGGCAGCACCAAGGATCAAATGGTGTGAACTGGAAAAGTGTGCTTGTGAGGTGGAGTTCAGAGAAGAGTTGAGACAGGCACTGGGTGGATAACAAATATCTGGTTAAGTATAGCAGAGATGGTGAGGGAGACAGCTAGACAGGTGCTTGGGGTGATGTGGATGGAGGAAGCAGTACAAGGACACCTATTGGTGGACTGAGGAAGTACTAGAAAGTATACAGAGACAAAGGTTGTGGAAGAAGGAGTGGGATTGTCAGAGAGATGAGGAAAGTAGGCAGGAGTATGAGGAGACGATGTGCATGGCAAAGAGAGAGGTGGCAAAGGCTAAGGATGGGCATATTAAGAGTTCTATGACAGGTTGGACACTAAGGATGGATGAAAGGATTTGTACTGATTGGTTGGACAGATGCACTGAGCTAGGAAAGATGTGCAGCAGATAAGGGTGTTAAAGGATGATGAGGTATATCTACTCACAAGTGAGGAGAGTGTGCTGAGCACATGGACAGTGTACTGTGAGAGGCTGATGAATGAAGAGAATGAGGCAGAGAAGGTTGGATGATGTGGGTATGGTAAATCAGAAAGTGCAATTGCTTAACAAGGAGGATGTATGGATAGCTATGGAGAGGATGAATACTGGCAAGCCTGTGGTCCACATTACACACCTTTGGAAGCATGGGGTTGTTTAGGGGAAATGGCAGTGGTGTGTTAAGCAGACTGTTTACTGATATCTTGGGAAGTGTGAGGTTGTATAAGGAGTGGAGAGAAAGTGCTTGGGTATGGTGTTAAGAATGGGGTTGACGTGCAGAGCTGTGATACCTACAGAGGGATAACATTGACCAGTCACAGCATATGGGTAAGAGTAGTGAATGCTAGGTTACACAGGGAGGTGAGAGTACTGGTCAGCAGTATGGTTTCATGTGTGGAAAGGGCACCACCAGTGTCATGCTTGCTCTGAGACTGTTACCAGTGGAATACAGGGAAGGTCAGGAGTTGCTCTGTGTCTCTCTTGACTTACAGAAAGCATATGACAGAGTGCCTAGACGAGAGTTGTGGTATTGTATGATGAAGTCATGAGTGGAAGAGATATATATGTAAGAGTGGTACGGGACCCAACGACCTAGGGATTGAAGCCATAAGAGAATTGCTATCTAAGGAGACTTCTTTTACTAATGATAGACAACTTTTAATATGCCAATTATTAGAGCTAGTATTAAGCAATAATGCTTTCATGTTTTTAGACAGCTATTATTTACAACAATGGGGGGTGGCAATGGGCACCCCCTGTGCGAACACGTATGCCAACCTGGTCGTTCTCAGTTGGGAACAAAGCTGTCTATTTTGCCATCCCTCTTTTGCTAAGATAAAGGTCTACAAACGCTTTGTGGATGATATTCTCATCATTTGGAAGGGTGCGAAAACTGAATTTGAGAATTTTCTATCATACTTTGAATCTACTTCCACATTTCTTAGATTCACTATGGAATGTTCCCATGAGAAGGTCCATTTTTTGGATACAACGCTTAGTATAACTGATAGTGGCTCTATTGTATCTACACTTTATAGGAAACCTACTTGGAAGAATACATTATTAACCTTCGATAGTATGCATCCTAGGTATATCTTCCCAGGTATAATTAAAAGTCAATTTATTAGATTAACCAGACTCTGTAAAGATAGCAATGATTTGCATTCTGAAGCTGATTATTTAGAAGAACTCTTTATTGAGAGAGGTTATCATCCAAATTTAGTTAGCAGCATCAAAAACAGCATCATTAAAAATATACATCAGGATAGAACTAGACAGGCAGGCAATAAGATCCCTGTTTCTATGAATAAAGATGCCTTAGCCACCCAAGCAAATCGTGTTGCCATAACCTTGAATTACACCAGCAACATAAATAGCTTGAAAAAGGTCTTTTTTAATAATTGGAAGATTTTAACCATGGACTCAGACACCAAATTAATTGTAGGAAATAAACCCTATTTTATGTATAGGAATAGCCCAAATCTTAAACGATTATTGTGCAATGACCCTCACCCTACACACCCATTATCAACCTTTACTAGTAAAAGAATAGGAACTTTTCCCTGTCATAGTTGTAATAGATGCAACTATATTTCTGAAATACAAGAATTTCAACATCCCAGCTTGAATTACACTTTTTTACCCAGATTTTTTGCAACTTGCACAACAAAAAATTTGATTTATCTTGCAACATGCAAAAAATGCCAAGCTTTGTATGTTGGCCTAACAAAAAGATGTCTGAAGGACAGAATATATGGTCATCTTTATGATATACAGAGAAAAAATGACCTAAATGCTTTAGCAAAACACATAATAGAATATCCTTCACACAGGTTTTGTTTTAGAGTCCTAGAGATAGTTACAATCAACAAAAGAGGTGGTAACAACACCACACATCTAAGCAATAAAGAATTAAAATGGATTCTGAGACTAGGTGCACACATATCACCTGGTTTAAATAGTTGCATTTCTATCAAACCAGTTTTAGATATTAGATGAGTTTTATATATTCAATATTTCATGTTTTTAAGATCTATTTAATAACATTTTTGCACGTGAAATATCATATTTATAAATATTATATTTTGATACATTTCATAAATGTATATATTTTTGCATTTTTGGTACTATCTGTATATGTTTTTCATATGTTTTAAAATTTACATATATACACACATATCTCATTTTTATATCAAGACGCATTTATACATTATGTTACCTATATGTATAATAACACCACTCAATGGTCATATTTTAGTTACACCTTCAATATACATAGATATTGCAAAACACATATGAAATTTGTTTACCTCATTATTAATCATAAGTCTCAACAATGCATTTCATGAATTTATTTATTTATTTAATAAACTGATCCAGATAGGATCACTGTTCTTATTAATAGTTAAAATATATATTCATCTATTTATTTATGAATGGAGTACTAATGATAGATTATTTATTCACATTAAATATATTATATTAATTTTAACTGATTTTTAAATGATGGCTATTCCTATATATCCTTTGCATACTTTATGCATTTAGCATATATTTCAACTTTACCAATAACAAATGTTTACAATTGATAAATATGTTATGAGTCCTTTTTTCCCATATTTATTTGTTGGTTCATTTGCTGATGAGAATTTTATCATACTATAGCGCTTAGCTCACAACGATATATTTTCGTGGTTCATAGAACATTGGATAAAAGCATTTCTTAAATGAAACCCATAGTTAGTAGTTTGTTGGCATATACCTTTATCCATGTGAATTAAAATACTATGGTCTAGTTAGATTTTAACTGAATGTAAACTAAATTTAATTGGGCTCAATAGAGTGTAATCTACTTAGTTAATCAATTGTATACGCTAATTTTGGCGCCCTTTTTTGTATTTAAATGGAGGTTTTAAATAATTTTATATTGTCTGATGAAGCGTAGTAGGTACTATGCGAAAGCGCTCACATCTTAATAAACCTTTTCTGGATTACTACTGGATTACTATTGGAGTTTTTGTGCAGACTTCATTATATTTTCATCGCATTTGGTTTTGTGATCGTGACTTTGACTTTACTCGTGGTGAGAGCACCTGGTTTTTACTACATATGTACAAGGGTGGTGTGATAGTATTGAGGTCTGCATTGGCATTGATGGATGTGTTTAAGTGGAGGTGGGATGACATCAGGGATCAGCTGTAAGCCCTTTCTGATCTGCAATGATGATGGACAGGTTGACAGATAAGATCATAAGGTAGTCCCCATTGACTATGTTTGCAGATGACATTGTGATTTGTATTGAGAGTAGGAAACAGCTTTTGGAGGCCCTGGAGAGGTGGACATATGCTCTAGAGATGAGAGGAATGAAGGTCAGCAGCACTAGGACAGAATATATGTGTGCAAATGAGAGAGAGGATAGCAGAATGTTAAGGATGCATGGGGTACAGTTGGCAAAGGTGGATGTGTTCAAATGTTTGTGATCAACATTTCAGAGTTATGAGGACTATGGAGAACAGGTGAAGAAGAGATTACAGGCAGGATGGTGAGGGTGGGGAAGAATGTCAGGAGTGATATTTGATAGATGAGTACCAGTAAATGTGATATGTAAGGTTTACAAGAGGGTAGTGAGACCACTTGTGTTATATGGGTTAGAGGCAGTGGCATTGACAAAAAGGCAGGAGTCAGAGCTGCACATGGCAGAGTTACAGATGTTATGATTTGCACTGGTTGTGACACGAGTGCACAGGTTTAGGAATGTGTATATGACAGGCTTAGCCATGTTGGACGGATATGAGACAAAGTTGTAGAGGCAGCATTACATCAGTTTGGACATGTGCTGAGGAGGGGTGCTGAGTATATTGGGAAAAGGATGGTAAGGATGTAGCTGCCAGGTTAGAGGAAGAGAGGAAGGCCTCAGATAAGGTTTCTGGATGTGGTGAGAGATGACATGCAGGTGTTTGGTGTGAGAGAGCAAGATTCAGAGGATGGGCAGAAATGGCAACAGATAATCGACTGTGGCAATCCCGAATGGGAAAAGCCAGAGGAAAATGAAGGGAGATGTAATGCCAGTCTTCACAGATTTGGCAAGGATTTGACAGACATAAAACAACTCTATGGGTAAATGATTACAAATATGAGGCACACATATGGTCAGTGTGCAGAACACTGGACAGTTGAATGGTATGAGCTCAGTATATAACATAAAGTTCAACACGCACATCGGCAGCAGTACTTTACCCTGCACATGCTCTGTATAGTTGTGTTATATTTACATGACAAAATGTGCATCATAGTTATATGCACAGGTAACATATGAATATGTATAACATCCCAGTAGCTGGCCTAGTCAATGCAGACGAGACACATGTTCTGGCCGTCAGTGCTGTTCAGCAGTACATCAGTACAGCGAGTCTTGTTGAGACATATGCATTCAAACCCCTTTTTTCCATTATTACAGATCACCTACTGCATTCAATTACATGTTTACGTGTTTCACGTAGCTTTTTTTCTTCTTTTTCTGGATTTTTCACAGATATATCATTTTTTTCTCACATTACTTCAGCTTTGCACCGATGGACTGTCTATGACGAAGATGGTTTGAATAGATGGCAGCTTGTATTTTCTAGGTAATGCTCATGACCATGTGATGGCCTGAGCACCATTTGGTGTTCCCCAGTTGCTGATTGCATGCAGAGCAGCTGTGTAGTTATTCCAATAGCCAATGTCATGGCAACACACTCCTATAATTAAGTACTCCATGTGGGTGTTGGCCCTTTTCCTTACCTGTGAAGAAGACATCCTGGAGGTGTGTGAGCTAATACCTCTTAGAACAAGACCTGTGGAGGCACGCCAACTAAATGGTGGAGAAGATTCAAGACATAGGGGCAGAATGTGAGCATTGCTGTTATATGTTTTGAATACTGCTTGTTTAACTGAGTTTGTCTGAACATGTTACTTTTGCATGGGTTTCAGTCTGACAATGTACTGTGTCTGCATAGCTCTCAAATGTAGCGCTATCCACATAATGGCCAGAGGTTTGCGTGTTATATTTGATCTGTTCCCCAGACAGGTGTTGACAATGGCAAATCAGTAGCATACTCTGGTGATTGCAATCAGTAAATGTTAACATCCATTTTTGTTTCAGGCTTTATATCTCTCAGAAAATATATGTTGCAACAAACCCTGTAACACTAGCAATTTTCTCAGTGTGTAACAGCAATATTTCAAGGATGACCATATTTTTGGGCCTCTGTCCCAAATTATGACAGGCTTTGTACAGATGCCATACAGTAGGAAGTTGATAGTTAGGGTTTACCATTATTTTGTTATGTCATACCTGCTAAGGGGAAAGGGTAGACAACATGTGGGACTCTGTACATTCAGGAGGTTGGAGTATGAACAATGCACTTAGATGCCCTTGTAACATACTTTATGTGGGGGAGATTAACAAGTGTTTTAAAACTAGGCTGTTAGAACATGTGAGACATATTACTGATGAGAAAGAAGACAGTTCTATAGCTGTACATTTTAATAATTCTCACCATGGGGGTAGTAGTCATGAAACAACATTTATGTACAGAATCAGTATTAAATTCTTAAATGTGATACATTATCCCCTGGGGGGTTAAATGAGTAGTGTAATTGGAGGCTGTGTATAAACATGTAATTAAGTGTAGTGGGTTACAAGGTACTGCTCTGGAAAAAGTCTGTTTCTCAGTTTGATCAAACAGTCATAAAAGAACAATTGTTATGTACAGAATCAATATATGTTTTTAAATGTGATACTTTACCCCCTAGGGGGTTGAATGAGGAGTGTAATTGGAGGTTGTGTATTTAAATGTACTTAAGTGTTAATTGTGTCTTCTAATTAAGGCAAGTATTTCTTGTAATGTGTTACTCCTTGAAAGCTTTGGCAAAGACATCAGAGTAAAATGAATGTGTGTGAATTGCTGTCTGTTTGTATTTTTGTTTACTATCTTCACTCATTTTAGTTGTTTTGCTGAGAGGTCACTGCATATGTCTGGCCACTGTCTATGGCCTATCATGATTTAGTAGCAGCATACTGTCCATGTATTATTTGGACTGGGGGGCAGATGTGACTTTCATGGGTCCTTTTGTATACGCTGTGCATGCTGCCCAGTTATGGGTGGTGTATCAGCAGCATATGTTTGTTTGTATGGGCATTTAGAGACATGTATACATATATATATATATATATATATATATATATATATATATATATATATATATATATATATATATATATACACATATATACATGTTAGTATTTCTTGGTAATATATCTATATATTGTTATACACACACATATATATATATATATATATATATATATATATATATATATATATATATATATATATATATATATATATATATATATATATATATATATATATATATATATATATATATATGTGTGTGTGTGTGTGTGTGTGTGTATCTCCACACATATCTATCTATCCCTCTATATATGTAAATATTTTTTCATGTATATATTTGTAGATAACAATCATTCCTCATTGCACAGTGTCTTTCCTATTATAAACTGACTGTACTGCTTGATATGTTGTAAAAAAAATGCTACCATCTCAAAGCTAAGATTGCATAGTGGTGAAATTGCTGTCAATATCATGTATAGCATCCTGGGTTCATGACTGAGCACAGCTGATTATTTTGTTGCTGGGATGCTGGATACAGAGTGATTAAGGCACTTTTAAGCAGTTGTAAGTGGGTTTGCATGGAGCTAAGGAAAGCTAAGCAATGCTTACATCTGCTTACGTTAGTTTAGCTGGCCGCAAACCCTTATTTAAAAAAAAAAATTGAAAATCTTTTTTACATTTCTATATGGCATTTTCCCAGCCCTACACTACCATATGTGAAGCATTTGATTTACAAATATCATTCCAGTTCATAAAAATTAATTTACAACTTCTTCCACATGTAAAGTATATTAGCCAGAGCTGGGATTTGAATCGTGCATGGCTTACATGCTATACTGGTGCTCTAACCACTACACTACATCAGCAACTAGAATTTCTCCTTCAGAATTCTATTTGAGTCTCAAACAGTTTTTAAGCTGGGCGGAGCAAAGTGCCGTGGTACACAAACCTGCTGCACTGTGCTTAAACTTTTTTTTTATTGCAAAAAAAAAAAAAAAAGTGATATTAAATTATTACATATATTTATCTGCATGTTGCAGGCATGTGGGGTAGGGATCTGGCCTTTCCAGAGACAGTCATGTACTGTGCAGGCTACTTCATATGGATTGTGTGCTTTTTTTTTTCTTATTTCAGTGTTCACGGACACTGACATGCTAATTTTACATTTCAGTGTCCATAACACAAAATAATGCATAATATTAGAGCCAGGCTCTAGTATTATGCTACTTCCTTGTTTGAAAGTGCCGTATGGCACTTTCTGAGTGCAGGGGGCATGTTTAAGTCCATGCATGACTTATACACACCCCCTGCACTCATCCATGGATCACATAGGTGTGGGGATATGGCAGTGCACCCTCATTAATATGTAGGGCGTGCTGCTGCTGCTGTATTCCTACATGGAACAGTCCATGCAAGAATAGACTATTCTTGCCCCGACTGTTCATGAATCCCGGGGAGTGTTATTCTGTTACATTATGTTGACATGTACTGTTGTTATACTCATTACAAGGTGTGTCTGCCATTGTTCTTTTATGTTTGCATAGTTTTTCACATGTACATATATTTGTTAACATAGTGCCCACACCTTGGACAATGAAAGTCCTTGCCTTGTGGAATACATACTGATAATTTAAGGTGTGTGTGTGTGTGTGTGTGTGTGTGTGTGTGTGTGTGTGTGTGTGTGTGTGTGTGTGTGTGTGTGTGTGTGTGTCCTCCTTTACAGGCCATTTTAAATACTTCTCTGACATGTCAGCAGATGTCTTATACTTTGCATCTCCGTTATTACTGTTATGATTTCTTACATCACTTTTGTATTGACAGACAATACACTGGCACATGACTTGTATGATGCATGTTTGTACATAAGGCTATGCAAATATTGTTTCATCTTCAGTCCATTATGCAAATGCATAACTAATGACATGGATATTGGATATATTCCAAATATGTTGCCTATTCCTTTCTGACTTAGACAACAGATATGCTTGAAAGTGTTAGGTTCTGGTCTGTTGCAGATTTGCACACACACATAACTGATAGATTATTTCTCACATGACTAATATAGCACATATATAATATTTGTATATTCTACAGGGTGTATGACTTGTATGTACTGTTGTATGTATCATGGTTTTTATTTTAATGTTAAGGCTATTTTAGGAATATGCAAGGAAGTATATTTACTATCATCTCACAGAGCATGGGACCCATGCCAGTCCATCCATCCATAGACTACTCATAGGGCAGATACCATTGTTCTAGTGGACTGACAGAGATGACATACTTCACCATGCCAGCCAAAAAGACCTGAGGGAATAAATCCATTATGTTATCGCTGATGTGTTCTAGACCAAGATGAAGGCTATAATGGGCAATTTCTGCCAGGACATGGCATTGGCCATGTGAGTCTGCTTCTGGGAAATCATGACAGAGATCATTTGAGACTGTTGACTCCATCAGAGAGGGCACTCTGGACAGTAAGTATTGTCTTTGTAATTCAGTCATGTAATGATACCAGCTGACATGTCCTAATTAGTTTTTATGGATTATTAGACACACATCTGTGCACAAATCCCATACTGTTGTCATGCTTGTAGGATGTACATCTTCATGCAAACTTCACATTTCTGTTTGTATGGGGCAATATATTATTGCTGACGTTTGACACTTGTTAAAATATGGTACTACCAATATCACCACGCATCATGTACTCATCAGATGCTGACATAACTGCAGAAAGTGTTACAGATGTCAGGACAGGTATTGTGGCGTGTCTTGTCTGGATGCACTGCACATTGATAATTACATTTCAGATCTAGTCTGTACTTTTATGTTACAGATCTGTCCAAAATGAGGCATTCTGCCAGTGTGATACACTTGTCTTATTGGCAGTGTTCATTTGCATATACGGGCAGTTTCCAGCATTAGCAAATATGATATATTATACACATCACATTCAATAACATTCCACACATATCATTGTAGTGTCATTGTCCTGAGACTAAATTCAAATGAGAGATACATGTGTGCATATTTTGCACGCATTTGTTCACATTTTCATTTTCATATGCAGGTTTACATAGATGGCGTTTTACTGTATTTGCTCCAGTAGTGACTTGTGTCAGGATGCCCCGTGGCATTATATATTTGTGTGTGATGGTTAATGTTAACTTGTGTGCCATTTAGTCCACATTTTTATCTTACTGACATAATGTATGCCCCTGGAGATAACATTTCCATAGCCTGCCACTTTGCCAGCTGGTGTTACTGTTGTGGATTGGCATTCCCCATTGTCTTTGTGAATTCAAAGTCATTGTCCTATCAATGGTACAAGTAGTGAATAACCATATTAGGTGGCCTACTATTTTGGAAAACACTGCTGTAGCTTATACATACATATGCATACAGCTTATATTCTAATATGTGTGTACTTTGGCTGTGTAATACACATGTTAACATATCTGTCCAATTGTCATTACATATAATACAGCAGCCTTCCTTTGTATAACTGTAATGTTGGATGCCTCTAACATCAAAAACACATTAGTCACCCTTTGCAAGGCTATATTGTGAATGTGTCATTCACATGCAGATGGTGTGTCATAGTTGCATATATACGACTGCCCTTTGATTAGTCATACATTTTTGCATGTTTTATTTGTATCACTTTCTGTGAAGGCTCTGTCTGTTGTCTTATGTTAACATGGCAGTATATAAGGCTATGTGATATTTAGTAGTAGTAACCCTACTTTCATTATGCACCTATATTAATTGGTGCTTAACTGTTGTACATTACCATGCTGTTTGCACACAAACATTTTTATAGCTATCACCAATGCACACTGCACATGAGTCAGAAGTTGACCATTTGCTTAAATGTACCTTGCAGGGGACTTGTAGTCCATCTTGTGTTGGGGACACAAGCATGTGCAATTTGTTTACTTAGTTATGCTTGTCCTGCTTTTTTTTATGCCAGCTTTCTAATGTATGCATGCATGCATTTTGTTACTACTGTGGACGTAGTTTGTCCATCTCCCTTCCCCATATATCTTTTCCTATATATTTCACGTATTCATGGCATGCATATATGGGCATTTGCACCTTTGCAGTGTAGGTGTACTGGGTCAATGTGACAGTGTTGCACCATGTTAGGGTATCCTACACAAGCAAGGCATTTACACACAAGGCGGTGGTAAATTAGTAGATTCCAACAGTGTTTATCTTTTCTTTGTGAGCTGTGTATTATCCAGGCATTTGTATTCTTCCGGCATATCTATGTATACACAAGCTTAGATTCCTTTCTTTTTATTATTCACATGCTATTTATAACGTATATGTATTGCTGTGTGCTTCACATTTCATGTCATTTGTGTGGGTATGTGTGATATGCTTTCTTCATGTTTGGCTTCTGAGATGTCATTGCATGTCACGCATCTATGTTGCATACCTGCACAATGTGTATTTCCTCAGGCACGGAATGTCTTCTTTGACATCTGGTTCCCATTTCTCATGTTCTATCGGTACACATACTTGTTGATTTATTACACAGCCACATTATTTTTTGCTGCAGTACCTTTACTTGGCACTCTGCTTAGTTGTTTTGCTATAGCATGCAGTGTTGGAGGTTCTAATCTGCCCTCTGCTTTTCTGCTCCTACAGTTCTTGAATGAATTTGATCAGCCGTGCTATTGCATGGCTTATGCTTACAATAATGACAGCCTAGTAGATGATTATATTTGATGCCATTGTGTGCTACAATGCTAGCAGTCTCCATTTATTGTTTTCTGACACACACACACCAACATTGGTCAGACTCCTTTTGGCATGATTATTACACAGTTTGCAACATCTCAGCACAGCTTTCTGCAGTGATACATGATGTATTATTGAGGTGCACTATGGCTGATAAGCACCCTACCCTGTTTGTCATCTTTTCTTCACCCAAGTTGCATAGTCCTTATGTGTTACCTATTCTTTATGTATACTACTGATCTTTGTCTATCATGTGTTGTGATACTTGTTATTTGCTGTACCCATGCATTATGTACCTCTTCTTTTCTGTGTCATTTCATACCTACTATCCTCAAAAAACAAAGCAAAAAAAGGGGCCTATTCCCACCAAATAAAATTGCCCATGCCCCTCTGAATCTCCCTTTGACCATTCTATTCCATCACCCCTCTTGTGTACCCGTCTTCTTCACCATCACACCACATCTGCTTTGTTATCACCCTGTTTCCTTGTGTTTGTACACTACTTGTGTTCCCCACACATATCCCACACCTATTATTAGCTACTGTTATATTGTCCATCTGGCCATGATTGCCAATTCACCTTAACTGATTAATTTTTTTTTAGAATTTTTATTGATTATAATGGATTCTGCAAATGACAATGAGTGTGTTTATATATGTCCATCTGTAAATTACTATGCTATCTGCAACATATTGCAGATATCTGTCACTTTTAGGAACTATTGCTGATGTAAATTTGTCTTCATGCAGTATATTCCACATATTACTGACATGTTCCATTGAGTATAAATAGCTTACATACACCTGCCTTGGTTGTTCTTGTGTCTTTCGGCTTTTCCCGGTTAGGGGTCGCCACAGCGGAACTCCGGTCCACTAATGATTGGCAGTAGAGTTTTACATGCTGGCTTGCCGGGCCTAATGCACAACCTTCAATGAAGGAATGTCCATTCATGCATGTCACCACACAGAAGACGCTCTAACTGAGAATCTAACGGGTGACGTCTAACTGTGAGGTGGGCATATATCATTACATGTATAAGTTTTCCTTGTAATATGATTCTGACATACCTGGTTTCACTTGTACTGGTGTTGCAGTTTATTTGCTGTGTCTGTATTGTGCTGTGGTATACTCATTAGACCTCGACATATTTGTATGTAACTTGGCTTACCACAAATTTTGCAGAGAACTTGGCACAATTCATTGAATTCTACAAAGGTTATGGAATCTGGACCTAAGAAAAGTACCTTAGTAATGATATTAAATATAAACTTTCAAAACAAAGTGTGAGCGTTTTAACTAAACATATTGATATCTAACATGTAACAGAATTCTGAAAGGCTTTTAAGGATTATAAAGCTCCTGGTATTTGAAGGATTAGTAACTGAATTATATACATTATTTCCAGCCACAGTAATTCAGTTACTTACAAAACTACGTACGTTCAACAAAACAATAAAATGTTTGTATAATGGAACTATTCACTAATGACCCCTGTACTGATACAAGACAAATGTCCAACCAAAGGCTTGTCATATACATAAATTACTTAACCAAATATAGATCTAAAATATAAATTTAAAATATTTGTATTAAGTTTTGCACACAGATTAAAACAAAGATATATTACCAGTTTTGGTGGAATTACATCAGACTGGATTTATCATTAATAGGCAATCTAAGATAATATTAATATAATAATAAACTTAATAAACAATTGCACCAATGCTAAAGAGGAACTAACAAACATCAGGCTAAATACAGAAAAAATGATACTTTTAACTGAAAGTAACTGCTTATAGTATTAGATACATTTGAATTTCCTTAAGTGCTTACAAAATTATTGAAAACATTATATTCCAGAATAGTAGCTTAGCTAGGGCAAGGTGAGAGGAGCAACTGGCAAGGGCACAAAGTATTGGGCTTGTGATCTCTTTAATGCATTATCATTTTTAAAAGCCAGTATTGCATTTACATTCAAACCTGAGCACTGCAGCACTCTGTGTGTGGTCTAAACTATAGTAATTCCTTGCTATATTGTAGCAAGCTATTGATGCAGTTTTTATTAATGAAAACATGAGCACTGTAGTGCTCTGTGCAGGCAGGTTAACTGTAGCAACTGTTTGCTACAGTTTAAAAAGAAGATTTTTTTTCTTAAATTAAAACATGAGCACTATAGTGCCCCATGCAGGCACAATATAAACTGTAGCAACTGTTTGCTACATTTGCAAGCAAGCAGTTTTCTACAGTTTAAAAAGTTTTTTTTTTTATTGTTTAGCTTAAACATGAGCGCAGTAGCACTGGGTTTAAACTGTAACCACTTTTTACTACATTTTTAGCAAACAGTTTGCTACAGTTTAAACGAAGACTTCTTTTTCTTTTTATTTTTTAATAAAATATGTTGAAGGAGGGTTGGGGTAGTGCACAAAAATAGGTCCTGAATAGCTGGGGCAGAAGAGAGGGATGGTGTGAGTGTCATGCATCTGTTCACCTGATGGATGTGCCAGTAGAAGGAACATCCATTTTTTTTTTTTTTTTTTTTTTTTTGCACTTGATGGAAGAGCTGGGGGGTAGATAATTGCAATCAGTTTAATGTTTTTTATGGCTTTTCACTTGGAGAGCTGAAGAGTGAGGCATTTGATTCATAGGGCTAGCCCAAGGTGCTGTTTGAACCAGCTAAGCTTCTATTCCAGAAGTAAGATATACATAAAAATGTATTACTTTTATCAGCAGCAATAGATGTCAAACAAGGCTGCCCATATCTCCTATGTTATTTGCCTTGACTACTGGATCATTAACATATATATTATGGAAAAATACTTATGAAAAGCCTAAAAATAAATAAACAAGATGAATAAAACATATCTTATATAGGGAGAACATCTTACCAACACTCCCAAAGAAAGAAGTGTCATTTAAACAAGTTTTACAAATTCTTATATCATTCAAAAATATGTCAGGACTAAAGGCTAAAGTACTAAAAAATATAACTATAAATCCTAAACAAAACTACAATTTAATGCTAAGAGAAGGACATAATTAAAAAAGTAAGAAAACTGAATATCTAAGAATTATTATTAAACAAACCAGATCAAATAGTGCTGTATAACATAGAAAACATAGATAATTTAAGGAAAAAATACAAAATGGAACAACATTTTTTAACTTGAAAGTAGATTATTTTTTATCAAAAATAGTATGCTTTATACAGACTACAAGTTTATATCAGTAAAAAAAAAAAATATATATATATATATATATATATATATATATATATATGTGTGTGTGTGTGTGTGTGTGTGTGTGTGTGTGTGTGTGTGTGTGTATGTATGTATATATATGAAGAGAATTGACAAATAAGTTTGTCCTGTTCATAACATCTTTATATATCAAGCATGGCATCTAGAAAGATATATGCAATCTTGTGCTAAAGGAGGATTTGGATTTCCTAATATGGAAACATATGTCATTAGATTTAATATTAAAATGAATATTCATTTCATGACTGATGATTGTAAATCTAAGTGGAAATCATTATGCTTAACTAAACTATATTTAAAGAAAATAAAATGGAATTATCAAAGCAAACCAAAGCAATATCTATCTATCTATACATATATATATATATATATATATATAGATAGATAGATAGATATAGATATATATTTGTTTGTTTATTTATTTATTTATTTATTTGACATCTGTTGACCAGGTTAGTTTGACTGGGCAATGGCCCTTTTTCACCAGAGGCCTGAGGAGAATAGCTCCAAGTACTACATATAGCAAAAATACTGTAATGACAGATTAAGCTAAAACATTTAGAGTTAAACAGAAAAAAAAATCAAGCTAGAACACGACTACTGACTTAATGCACATTAGCATTCAAAAGCTATAAACTCTACTGAGAAAACAAACACTAAACAAAAAGCTCACAAGCATGCATAATAGAGTGGAAGATCAAAAGTATATAGAAAAATTGTACATTATATGCAGGTGGAACTCTCAAGGTACAGGTCACTTTCCAAAGTATACACAGCAGTAGGAAAAGAGACTTAGTAGATTTGAAAGAAAGAAGGGAGAGACAGATTATTGCAGTAGTACTATAGGAGTTTTGGAGGAGTAAAGAGGAATATAGTGTTATGCTGGGTGATTGCATGGACATGACCATGAATTATGAAGGGCACCTTTGAGAGATGTTTTAAAAGAGTTAGGAATTGGGATGGATCTAACACAAAGTGATAGTTTATTCCAGACATTTGCTACAGAGTAACTGTAGAGGAGTTTGCCAATATTTTTATGGGTGCGTATACTTCCAGAAGATGCTAGTGAGTGCTACGGAGGGCTCACTTGGGAGTATAGGGATGGATTAGAGAAGACAGAGAATGGTAGGAGGAGGGTTCATGTAAGACAGAATGAGCCATGAGAAGCTGGGAAGATTGAATCTGATCATGAAATTTCAGCCTCCGCAGGTTTTTTAAGGCTAGGCAGTGGTGAGAGCAGTAGGGGAGGTTAGAAGTGAATCTAGCAATGTTATTGTAGGTGAGTTCCAGCTTTGACAGAAGGTTGGATTGGAGGTGTGTAAGAATAGAGACTGTATATAGTAGAGTGGGGAGCAAGAAATATTGTGCAAGAGAGAGCCTAGAAGCATTTGTGAGGATTTTTTTGTGTCTATATAGAAGGCATAAGTTTTGATGTTTTTTTTAATGCATTGTTGAGTATGCCGATCGACCTTTAGCTAGTCATCAATAATAACTCTGGGCAGTTTTGTGTGAGGTTCAGCAGAGATGATAGTGTTATTTAGGGAGGATACAGTAAAGTTGAGTTTGAGATGTTGGGGAAATTTTTGGAGGAATAGGAAAAGTTTACTTTTCTTAGGGTTGAGCAGAAGTTGGTTGGAAGTTAACTATTTTTTTGATTGAGTGCAGAGACACCTGGATGAGGGTGTGAAGATGGGACCCATTGTCAGAGCAGGAGATGATTGTAGAATTGTCAGCATACTGTATAACTAAAGAGAGTGGAGAGGGAGAGTGGAGGTCATTAATAAAGATATTGAATAGTAGGGGTCCAAGGATGGAGCCTTGTGGTACCCTTGTCTGTGCATGTAAGAAGGGAGAGAAACTACATTGCCATTTTACTGCTTGGAGTCTATTAGAGAGGTAGCTGGAGAACCTTGAAAGTACAGAGTTAGAGACTTTAAAAGTAGTTAGTTTGGCTAGAGTAGTCTGTGTGAGACAGTGTCAAAGGCTTTGGAGAGGCCCAGCAACAGGCAAGAGACTAGCTTATTATTGTCATGAGAGTAGACAATATAGTTTGTGAAGGATGTCAGAGCAGTAGTTGTGCTGTGTTTTGGGCAAAAACTGTGCTGTGTGGGGGAAAGGAGATTTCCAAGCAGAAGGTAATTAAGGAGCTGTTTATGAATACATTTTTCTAGGATTCTTGATCAGGGAGATAAGATGGCAACTGCTCTGAAATTTGTGGGGTCAGTTGAGATACCATTTTTGTGTAGTGGTATTGTATACAATTTCTTCCAGATGTCAGGTACTATGTTTTCTTTGATGGATCTATTTACTAAAATGGAGATGGGATAAGTGACAGAATTGGCAGCCATTTTTAGGAACTGAGAAGGAAGGTTTTCAACTGAAGGTGAACATGTTTTACGTTTGGCATGAAGTGATATGATATAAGATGATGGGATGGGTGTAAAAGAAAAACAGGATGTTTGAGTAGATGGAGGTAGTGGGGTTAGTGATAGAATAATTTTTGGTTAGATAGAGTCAATGAAGAAGGTATTTAGAAAGGTAGCTGTATCTGTGGAAGACTTATTTGGACAAGGGTTGGGTGAAGAGAGTGTACCAGGATGTAGCAGCTTATTAACAGATTGCCAGAATTTTGGGGGATTGGTGTGAGGGGTGCTAAGTGGTTTATGAAAGAAATTCTGCTTGTCAAGGGTGACCTTTTTTGTTAAATTACTGAGTTCTCTATAGGCTTGAAGATCAGTGTAAGATTTGTTCTTATTTCCAATTTTTCCACACAGAGTCCCTTTTGCTTATAAGGGTTCTAGTGCCTTTAGTTAACCAGGGGACATAGTAACTTTTTATTCTTATTTTCCTGAAGGGTGCAAAGGAGTTATGTGTAAGTAGAAAGATATTGTTGAATGTCATGACTGCATCCTCCAAGGGGAGGTCATAAAGGAAGGACCAATTAGTTGAGGAGAGCAAGTGGTTGAAGGTATCTGAGTTGAAATGAGAGAGTTTATGGCAGTCCTTGTATTGCTTGCATTTGTGTAGTTGAGGAGAGTGTTTAAGTATGCAGGTGGGATGGTGGTCACTTAGGGTATCAGGTACAGTTGAGGGGTTGTGATAGAGATTGAGACTGGAGGTGAGAACCCAATCTAGAATGGAACCAGTGTTGGAGTGTTTATTAAGATGAGCAGGGTTTGTGATTACCTGGGAGAAACTATTGAGGTTAATAGAGGTGTTGGGGGAATCAGTGTCAAGGACACTCCAGACAATGTTAACATCACCCAAGACAACTGTTTCATAAGAGATGGTTTGAGAGATCCATGCGAGAAGGTGCTCCAAGATAGTGTTGTTATTGCCTGGGGGGGATGTAAATAGATACTATATCTATTTTTTTGTGATTGTTCAATTTACAGTTGACAATGAGAACTTCAGCAGGGTGGTAGTTAGAAGGTGGAGGGATTGTTAGAGGGTAGAGGAAGAGCTGACTAGAGCGTAGAATAGCAACACCTCCACCTTTTTGCCAAGTCTGTCATCATAAGATGTTATAGCCTGGAACAGATTCTGAGTTGGATATATGAGGTTTAAGCCAGGTTTCAAAGAGGTTGAAAATATCTTGGGTGTGTAGGGAGATCCATGCATGGAATGGGGTGATTTTGTTCATGATACTTTGGATGTTCATAGATGGGATTGATAGGGTTTTCATGGATGTGCATTTGAGAGACTGAGAGTGGAGATTGGGGGGTGAGAGAAGTAAGTTGCAAATGAGGAGTTGTGGTTAGGTCCTGGGTTGGGGTGAATGTCTCCTGAGAGTAGTAGCTTTAGGATGAATATTTTGAGAAAAATATAGTTATCATAGAAATATTGTTTTATTTTACTTTTGAGGGGGAGTGAGGGTAGTGGGAAGATTTTTAGTTTATGCAAGTTGTAATCAGACAAACAAAAAAAGTGAATGGGATATATGGAAAGAATGGGCAGCAGAGAAGCTGGATTGTGGGTAGGAACTAGAGGGGGGAGTATCTGTGTGTTAGAGAGCACTGATAAGAGGTGGCAATAGAGGTGTGACAGAAAAAAAGGAGGAAAAGCATAATAAGTAGGAGACTGTTGGAGTATGTTAGGTTTGAGGAGACATAGTTGGGCTGGGAAGGGAAATAAGGTAATAGAAAGAGTATTTGTGGATATGAGCAATATTATAGGTTGCTTTGAGTTATGGAGGAAGTGTTTCTTGTTTGGAGGATTTGGAAGGAAGTAGGGTGAGGAAAAGGAGGTGAGGTCAAAGGGGATAGAGTATAAATTGAGGGTATGGAGGAGTGGGTGAAAATAGGGGTAAAGCAGGGGAACAGAGTGAGCCTGAGCAAAAAGATGGCAAATGGAGCGGGCTGCATCAAACCAAAGAAAACAGTCAGTGAGCCAGTAAACATTTCAGCAAAATAGAGAAAGACTTTAGAGTGTAAAAGCAGAAAACTAAAAGGAAAACAGTAGCTGGTTGGAGGGTGGGAACCAGAGTGTAGATGACAGAATAGATTAGATAAGTATAGCTAATAGATTAGATTAGTGTAGCTATAGAGTCTGATGGGGAGGGGCAAGTGTTAGAGAATTGGGATAACTTGAAGTATCCAAGAGTGAAATATAAATGAAGATCAGAAATAGTAGGAAATAACTATAGTCTAAGAGCAAAGAGTAGTGGTAGGGGGTGAAATCAAGAAATTAGTAGGATTGGAAAGTATGGTAAAAAAAGATGGGGGGGGTCAGGAAAAAGATAAGGGTTTTGGTTTGATGTTGTGCTTACACAAAGTATAAATACTGCATAAGTGTGGAAATACAAGCCAAAAAAGAACCAGTGAGAACATTCATTGACTTGAGATATCAAAAGAAGGTGTAGGCAGTGTTGGGCTGGATTAAGGAGGTGACATTCAGTTCAGGCTGGGTGGTGAATGAATTCCTCACCGAAGGTTATAGCAGCAGTACCGCCCTACAAAAGAGGAAGAGTAGGAGAACATTAAGCATTAGTAAGTGAATACAACTGTTAACACAGGGATTACAGAGTCTAGAGAAGGGGTTAGATGAGTTAGAGTGTGAGTTAAAGTAAAAAGAAACAAAAGACTGTTACCTGAGGGTAAAGAATATAGGTAGGAAGGCAAATGTTAGGAGAATAAAAAAAGGATAAGAGAAGGGCGTTAGCAAGTAAATTTGTCTAGGGCAATATACAAAAAGAAGGCAGAAATTTGTTAGAAAAACAAAACGAGAAGTTATTATATCAGGTTACATTGCTACAGAAAACTTCAGCATCTAAAAATAAATAAATCCAGCATCGGAAAGTGAATATCTAAGAGTAGTGCAAACAACAGTGTATACAGAGATGTAATTGAGGAAACCATAAATCAGCTTTAAGAAAACTAGACACCAGCTAGGATAACAACTATATAACAGTGATTTACCTAGTGACAAGCCCAAGTAAGATAAGCATTTAGAAAGCTGAAATGCCTTAGTGCATTTTGTTACAACACTATATCACAAGCTGCTTGCATCAGCAGAAACAGTTTAATATGTGTATTGGTACTGGGAGAGAGGACAAATGAAAAACCCATATAAAGTGGCATGCCTAGTGATTGAAATATGCTTTACTATCTAAACCATCTTGCAGATAGCATAAGACAATTTATAGCATTTCACACACTTAGTATATATATATATATATATATATATATATATATATATATATATATATATATACGTATATATATATGGGTCTACTATACATGTTCGATATTTCAGAAAGCTGAAACTCATATGGCCGAGACCATATGTTTGACTCCTGAAATTCTGAACAAAAAATAAATAAATAAAACACACAACATTAACTTACTTTTTAACTGCTAGCAGGGGGGCTATGCCCCCTGCATCTCCCGTGGCAGGTATGCCCCCCACACCCACCGTAACTTAAATATACAACTCCAAGATTGCACTACAGTGCAGAAATGGAAATCTTTCCATTCTGCACTGTACGGAGATGCCAGTTCCGAATGGTCAGCATTTCAAATGTCGATCATATGGTCTCAGCCATATGGTCTTCGACATTATGAAATGTCAACCATGTGTAAGGGACCCATATATATATATATATATATATATATATATATATATATATATATATATATATATATATACACATATATTCACACACACACACACACATACACACACACACACATATATATATATATATATATATATATATATATATATATATATATATATATATATATATATATACATATATATATATAGGCCCCATTCAGAACTCGACTCTGCCTAAAGTCGGACTTCATATGGTCAAGACCATATGATGACATTTCAGAAAGTTGAAGCTTTTGAATGGAGATCACTATACAGTGATGAGCAGGGAATTTAACCTATTCCCCACTGTAGTGCAATCTTGGAGTTGGTATATTTAAAATGCAGAGGGTGTGTGAGTGCTGGGTAGCTTGCTCCCTTGCAAAAAATGTAGGTTTTTGTTGTTTTCTAAAGTTCAAATTTCTGAAAAATTGATCAGTTGACCATATGAAATTTGACCAGATAGTCATCTCTAGCATGTTTCTCCAAAAATGATGGTCCATACCATTTCCTTCACAAAGTTTACAAAACGATGTCTATGCTATAATATGTGCACTACAGTATACCAACATTCCAGATTATGTGCAAATTTTAAGTAATGTGTGTTTTATGTTATAGACAGTGTGACTGCTTCTGAAAAGGAGAGAATGCTGAGTTACTCCTTGACAGAAGTGAACTTTTCAAGCAACTTGAAATAAGTACTTGAAGTAGCAATATTTTCACCTGAAGCTGAGAATGCTCTCTGGATCAGTAGCTAACACATTAGCCTTACAATCAAAAGGTCTGTTGCTCAATACCATGGTCATTCCTGCTACCATTCATAGTTTGTCTTCTCTAGCTTTGCCGTCTGAAATTATCTACAATGGTCACAAACTGGAATTCATGCAAAAGCTGAGACCTTTACGAGAGATTTTTGATGATCACCTCACCCTTAGAGATCCAGTGATATCAATTCTCATGTCTCCACCAGACTAATGTCTCTTTTATTAAGCTCTGTATTCCAGAGTAAATGCCTTGGTCTTATCTAGGCTGGGTATTGAAATGCCTTATACCTGGGGCTTCATTACTTAAAACCAGGTCATCTGCTACTGCTTCAACATTCTGTTACCAATAGAGATATCTCATTACCATCATATTATTCCAGTTCTGAGGAAGTTGTGCCGCTTGTCAGTGTCTTCATATATCACCTATAATGTTATAAACTTTATTTACCGTGTCCTACATGACTTGGGTCTCCAAGTTTTTTGTCCGGTTACCATTCTAAATGTGACTTGCTGTCTTCCACCATTGGGTTGTGTGCAGTTCCAGTGATTTGTCATGATTTAGCAGGATAGTGCTCTTTGCTTGTAATGATGCTGTATTGTTACAATTTTTATCTTGGTTGTTGAGCATATCGCGGACCCTTACTACTTTTAGTGGATCCCTTTTTTGTTTTGCCTGGCACATGAGGGCTAACTTGCCTGAGCATTTTATCTTTCTGTACTACTCTAGTCAGATAATTTAATTAGTTCCTGTTTATTTGTTAATTGTGGCTAACAATGCTTAGACAATATGTACTTTTGTAAACTTGAATTTGAATTTAAAAAATAATTTTTCCTTATTATATTCTTCATAGATATGTCTGCGTACATTTCGTCAGTACATTTTGTACATTGCGATAGTTGTTCAGTCCAACAAACTGATTGCTTGTGAATGAAACCAATGAGACCATCATATTGGTAGCTCTTGTAATGTCGACTATTTTTGCTAAGTGCATAAAAACGTGCTTTCCATTTTGAAACCTTTTAAAAATCATAGCTACTGAATATAAGTGTTTGGGCAAGAACTGCTAAGAACAAAACTGGAAGTAGCAGAATGCAAGAAACTCTAATGCTGTTTTATCATATTTAATACCTAGGAATAAATGCTGACAAATACATTTTCTTGACTCAGTCATAAGACTGCAGCATCTCTATGTAGCAACATTATTTCACTGTTAATGGCACTACTTATTACACTGGTAACTGACCTTCTAAATAAGGACTTGATCAAAGCCTACATAATCAGCACCAATTGACCAAAGAAAGATTTCAGAAATTTAAAAAATATAAGTTACTCTGGAGTTTGGTGACCATGGAATTGGTTATAATCAAGAAGTGGTTCGGGGGTTCTCCTCTTGAATTGTACTTTTGATATGGAACAAAGTCCTATACTGAAAACAAAATGTTCATGAAGCTCAGTGCAATCTGCAAGTTGCACTCAGACAAGATTCTTTCTATGAGTCATCACACAGGGGAAGTATATCCAGAATATTACATCACTATACTTTCCTGTGACAATTTGCCTCAGTTTTGACATTTTGAACAAATCAACATCTGCCTACAATGACCAGTTGAAAACAAGATTTGTAAATTAATTTAAAGCACTGTAGTACATAATTAGAATTGTCCTGCTTCCATTCAATAAAACACATCACACCGAATGACATTTGACAAACTTTAACTTCCATAACATGGCTTTGATAACCAATATTATTAATTACAACTGACATAGTATAGCTGATTTTAATCATAGCATAAACATCCCTGTAATGTTAATCAGGGAAGGGTGACTTTACTCATCCTGACCCAGTAAGTAGCGCCCATATCTCTACTCACTTACTCTACTTATGAAGCAGTGTCCAACAACTCACTTCATATACCATTTATTGAATTACACATCCCACCAAGTCCTTTACTTATGAAGGAGCATCCAACAACTCACTTCATATACCATTTATTGAATTACACTTCCCACCAAGTCCTTTACTTATCAAGCAGCATCCAACAACTCACTTCATATACCATTTACTGAATTACACATCCCACCAAGTCCTTTACTTATGAAGGAGCGTCTATCAACTCACTTCATATACCATTTATTGAGTTACACATCCCACCAAGTCCTTTACTTAGGAAGCAGTGTCCAACAACTCACTTCATATACCATTTACTGAATTACACATCCCACCAAGTCCTTTACTTATGAAGCAGCATCCAACAACTCACTTCATATACCATTTATTGAGTTACACATCCAACCAAGTCCTTTACTTATGAAGCAGCATCCAACAACTGACTTCATATACCATTTACTGAATTACACATCCCACCAAGTCCTTTACTTATGAAGCAGCATCCAACAACTCACTTCATATACCATTTATTGAATTACACATCCCACCAAGTCCTTTACTTATGAAGCAGCATCCAACAACTCACTTCATATACCATTTATTGAGTTACACATCCATCCAAGTCCTTTACTTATGAAGCAGCATCCAATAGCTCACTTCATATACCATTTATTGAGTTACACATCCAACCATGTCCTTTACTTATGAAGCAGTGTCCAACACACTTCATATAGCATTTACTGAATTATCCCTCCAACCAAATAAGCAGTGTCCTTACCTTCACTCACTTATATTTATTACTTATTGCCTCTGACTGCTCACTTTCCTTTCCCATCTTATTGAAATAAACCTCCACACACCAGAGGGGGAATAGAAGAGGGCAAACCTGTCACTCTTCTCCTACCTACCCGGACTGCTAAAATAACCATACCCCACCAATCCACTAAAAGGCAGGGAGGGATTGTGGGCAGCAAGTTCACCCTAAAATGCGATTCCTTACCCAGCTGGTCTTGCCTAAGGCTCTTAAGCCCCTCCCCATCCCTTACCTCATTTCCTTCCAATCAACCCTCTTTCCATTTAACCATTTCTTCCCCCCACTCTCTTACCTCTCCCTGATATATTTGTCTAACCCCGACTGAAGATGTCCCTGGACAAAACGTTTGTTGCCAAACCTCATTTCTAATTATTCAAACAAACAACACTCCAGACTTTACTTTCTTTGAGCAAAGGAATGTAGCATACTTTTCAACTGTCCCTGACTTTTTGTTATAATTTTGGTATGTTTCTCATATAATTTCTGGATTTGTAGCCAATGGTTGAAGTCTGCAGTCAGTAAATATTGTCATCCATTTGATTTTCAGACTTCATATCCTACAGAAAATGCATACTAATGCAAAACCTATAATTTTAGCCACTTTTTAAGTATACAATAGCACTATTTAAATCCATTATTTAAATCTGTTCCTAATTTTGGTCTGTGGTCCCACCATTATTTTTGGTGTTGTCTCTGATTCTTCTGTTAAGAGGTTGAGAATTATGGGATGTATAGAACTCAAAATCATTTGCAGATGAAGAAGATGAACAATACCATTTCTGTCCCTTCTAGTTAACCGTGTTGAAAGAAATGAAAAGCAAAACATTTCCATTCATGTGTAATTACCATCCATTAAATCATGCTTTAAATGCATTTTGAATAGACTTTTCTTCAATGCTTATATAACTTTCTTCTATGATTTAACATTTCAGTCTTATTTAGCAGCATCTAATTAATTATTTTGCAGAGTAGATGATAAGGGTAAAGTCTTTATCCCCAAGAAAGGAAGCAGTAGCAATGCTAACATTTCATTTTAATGAACATCTGCCACCTCTCAAACAGTGTGAAATATACTTCTGCAGTGGTTACTTGACTGTGTCTTCTGCTGCGTGAAAACTGACATGTGAAGCTTGCTAATTGGTTCCATTGGTTATCTCTTCTGCACCCTCAGAGGACTTTCCAGCACTGTCTCGCTAACTAGCTTGTTCCCTTACTTCCAACATGTTCCTGTCATTAGCCACACCACAGTCCCAGAAAGCCCATTATCTTTTGCCTTTTGAAGTCTTATAGTGTGTTTTAGCTTGAAAATTATAAGCTTAATTTTTTTCCATTACCTCACAAAATCTCAAAACTGAAAGGAGCATGTTAGTTATATGAGATATCACTGAATCACTTTATGTTTCTTGCAGTTCACTGAGGTGAAAGAAACTAAAATGAAGAGCATGCAAACCACAAAAGAGGCATGAAAATATGAACATTTATATTTCTTATTTAAAAATGTATTAGCTGGGCTATGATCTCATCAATAAAACTATTTAAACAGCACTAACATGACTCATCTCTGACACCTCAGGGTCTGCCTACACACAAGCCAATTAGCTAATTAGTACTTATGGTGTTTAATCTCACAGCTGGTTGTTAGATTGGCAGAGGTTTAAGTTTTCCAAATTATAGAATGGCAGTCATTAAAACTGCATGACACTAGGATGACATGCATTTGAAACCATATAGCCTTTCCTATAAAAAGCAGGCTGCAAGATAGGAAACAAATCATCTTATTATTTTTTGTTTGCATTTTAGAATGTGGCTGAAGATATTCTTCATCTCATAAATTATGCTTTTTCAAAATATATGATTCCGAAAAGCATTCAGGATTAATTAGCAATCAAAATGTTATACTACAGAAATGAAGGTCTGCCTAATGCCAAGAAATTTGTCTGGAATTATGTTTTAGTTTGATTTGGTCTGGGTCAAATTAAGAAGTATACAGAATACAGTAATGGTAAAATGATGTGAACCAGAACAATCTTCAATTTGCTGTAGTCTAAACCCTTACAATTCATTTCAGCTTCATTTATCCAAGTGAACTTCTTCACCTTCTGAGTTTAGCAAAGCTAGCAGTAGTTACAAAATAACTGCTTGTGGCATATGTTTGCTGTGAATGTCTGAATGTTTTAAGCTGTCAGCCTGCAGACTGAATAAAAACACAGCAGGCTAAACTGGTGTTAAAAATGTTATTTTTCAATTCTTACCATCATGCCTGTACTCTTTTTTCCAACCATCACTTCATGAACACCTATCAATTAAGAAGCAATATTCAATGGCCTCTACAACACGCTATGTTAATATAAAATCATAGAAATCTTGCACTCACCAAACTGTCTTAAGAATAAATGGTTTTGTGCAGTGCTGGAAGACAGTAGATTTGTTATGAATACAGTGACATGGGAATAATGCAGTGATAAAGAGCTACATAATTTATATTTTTGTCTCGGAGAAAACAGTAATGGATTCAGCTCCAAATGAAATGTTTGTTAATCTCCTATAGAAAAGCAGTTCAAATAAGTCATTGGAGTATAAATTAATACTCAGAAAGATGTGTCATGTAGGCATACTAAACTTATTTTACTTGGAGGGGGCAAATAATAAGTCAAAGCAGACTGTTTATATAGTATCAGATGTACAAGTAAAATATTAAAATGTTGTAGTTTAGTATAGCTGCTTCTATTTAATACTTTATTCAAGACTGAACACCAATCCCCGTGTCATGATTCACCATATAGCAAGCACCACATTAAAACACATTTGCATATCACTTAAATGCATATCATGGGACAGTTCTCCCTTTGTTGATGTTTAAGTTTTCTTTCAATACTACTGCATTTCAGTTTTATACATAATAGTTGTACCACTATACTCTGAATCAAATCCAGATACAAAATCATAAACTCTACACATGATGTTAAAAAACTCATATTATGTTAATCAACTTTACTGAACTAATAAAAATATCAGCAACAGCTAGTGCTTTTTAGCCACCAGCTGTTGAAGTCAGTTTTTTTAGTTCAATACAATTGTTTAATGCAATATGATTTTTTAACATACTGTGGCTTAAAAAGCTACTAGCTGTTTTTATTTTTATAAAAATCAATATAGTTGTTTGATATAAATATCACACACACACACGCGCACACACACACACACACACACACACACACACACACACACACACACACACACACACACACACACACACACACACTGAAACCCTTTATGATTTGTACTGGAACTGACTTGGGAAACTGACCAGCATTTTATAAGATATCCATGCCTAGACTATTTCCAATCACTAGCTGGCTTGGAACTGTCCCCGACCTGGTCATTACCACTCAGAGCAGCATGCATTGCATTTAAGGCAGTTCTACTGCTAGGCTTAACCTGTCTGCACTGGAATTAGGGCTGGAAGTAACAGATACAGTTGTTTTAGGTAACTTCATTGAGACTTTATCTCTGTCTCCATCTGCATTTTTTGTTGGAGCCCCTCTTTATTTGAATCATGATTATTATCTAGTAATTTTTGTTATGGTAGCAAGTCTAGCAGATTATGGAGTTGATTATTTTTGAAAGGTGTGATTGCCATCAGCTTGAACAACATATGAGCTAGATTGTGTTTCTTATCATCTTGAGCAATGCATGATCTAGGCTGAGCAACCACTGTGCCCTGTGATGGAACTTTACAACCATCACCACAATCTTGACTAATCCCTGTTTTCTATCTTTAGATCAAATCTAATAAAATAGCTTGTTTTTTTTTTTTTTTGTTTTGTTTTTTTTTGCTCTGCAATAGTTTAAGTGTTGGCTATCGATCTTATAGAACCAGTAGTGAAAATGACACAGGAAGTTTTGATCTCAATCCTCCACCCATGAGGAATTTGCAGGTGCCAGTCCTATATATTGCTTGATTGCATTTCTGTACTTCAGTAATGACAAATGATTTGTTTGATCACAATGGTCACATTTTCTGTGATGGTTCTTGACTGCCAAAATGATGGCTCCATCTGTTTGTTCGATTAACAATGTCACAAAAAACAAGTAATATGGATGAACTCCCACAGTTTTAGAAAGCTTTAAAATTCCTGGCAGAAAACTGTCTTCTTTTGTCAGACATAACTTGCACTAGTATCCAATCTGCAGACTTCAGATCTGTAATCAATGTCTGTTGAACTGTTTAAACAAATTGTATTCTATTTTCAGGGCAGACCCAAAGACACATTAATTTTGATTAGGGGAAATGTGTACTGACACTAGAGAAGTATTGCTACTCTTTTTCATAAGTACAATTGGGCAGTTTGCTTTTCCTTGATCTAATCCATCTCATGCAGATAGTCCCTAGATTTAACATCCTATATGAAGGATGACATGTCAGATCAGTACTAGTAAGTGAATCAAAGTACCTGGTATTGGAATAGAATTGACAGCTTTCTGTTTCCCCCAATCAAATGTGAATGTACCACCTGTTGAGCCATTCATCTTCTAACAAAATTGCTCAAAAATGTTTCTGAATTGTATTAACTTGTACAGCAATGGGTAGTGTCACATCATAATATTTCAGAGTTGATGCTTTGGTTACTAGACTCTTCAGCAATTCAAACCTCTTTTCTTGATTAAGTGACCAGTAACATACTGTTTCATGTTCTAGCTGCTTTTTCAATTGCAATGTGATTTTTGATAAGTGATGAATAAATCTTCAGAGCTATTTTGTCACTCACAAGAATCACATCAGAGATGATTTCTCAGCAAGTTTTTGCATGTTCTCAATAGCAGTAACCTTTTGAATACAAGTACTATATAGTTTCAAAAAGTGACATAAATCTGCCATGTGGCTATATGAAGTTTCAGATACTAATATCTCAAGTCTATCCAGCAACTTGATTAACCATATGTCTTATTTGCTATTTATAACACAGCTGATTAGACTGCCATTAACAGTACTGACAACTCTGTATAACTCACTAAGTCTGAGACTGTACGGGTGCTGGCAAGGTTCCAAGAGGTGGCACCAAGGGTCTATAATTACCTGAGAGCATATTAAAAATACACAGCATAGAACTGACTTGTGAAATCCAGGTCTGCCAAAAGCCGTGGTTTGAATTAAATGTGGAAAGGAGTCTAGATTATGTATTGTCACTATTGTATGGTAGATTGTTTGAAGTAAACAAGTATCGATTGATCCATGTTTTAGGGACTTTTGGATGAATGCATATTTTGACCTTTTCCAGTTTCACTATTATTACCCCTTTCTGTTGGTCATCTTGGTTTAAGAACTACTCCCTCCTGACTCCGTACACGTTAACATTTTTATCAATCCTAAATTTAAGCACCACTGAAATTAATGTGGAACATGAACATTGGGTCCTGACTCAGTAGATGTCTTTATATGGTAGTCAGCCTGCAGTCATCATAATCCTTCAAAGAGATCAACATCCTTGTTCTGAATACCATTAGTTTTCTCTACTGCAGCCTCTATATTTTGTGACTTGTGTTTCTGTACGTGAAAAGAAATGTCATCCACAGATTCATTTTCCTGTATTGAACACAATCTCTTGTCAGTGAACTCAAAATTTAATTCAGGCAATTGACTACCATACACTGCATTAGAGTTAGAGTTTCTCACTTATTTAAGACAGATGTCTATTCAACTGTTTTGCACTCCCTGTCACACATTCTCACAGCTCTGTATCAAAACTCACCTTTGTATGTCTTCATAATCAAATTACTGAGCTCTGTGACTGCATACTACATTTTTTTCCTCACAACGCAGCAGAGACATAATAATTTTTCATCAGTGCAGCATGAATTTTCTTTATCATTCTCAGTATATCACAAGCATGTTGATGTAGGATATTTAGTTGTTTTAGCCATAGCTCTCAACTGTCCAGATTTTCACAAAATGTTCAGATTTTTGCCTCATATTTTTGGTGTGTTCCTCATAAAATTTATGGTTTTCTAGAAAATCCCTGAAGATTGAAGTGAGTAAATAATTACATACATTTGAGTTTCAAAATTTATATCCTTCAGAAAATGCATGCTACCATAAATCCTGTTACTCTAGCAACCTTTTATGTTTATAAGAATGACATTTAAAATACGTACCTATTTTTGGGCCCTTGTTCCCCATTATGTTAGGCTTTGTCCAGACTTCTTGTGCTAAGAGGTTGAGAGGTATGGTTTCAGCTGATATACCAGAGTCCTTATTTAGAGCAACAGCTTGCATTGCTTATTTCTATATACACAGCACAGCCATAATTTTACAGCTTATGGGTTAAACACAATAATTTGTGAGTAGATTCTACTATTATACTGCATTGTATAACAGTGTTCAATTTGACCATAATTGTTTTGTGTTTAATCTATGGCTATGCAAACCAAAATACACTTTAGTTTTCATTCAGAAATTAAATTGTATGTGAACATTCCCTCTGGTCCTCACTGAATGTACAGAATTCACAAAGTATATTTCAATAGAAGTCACAAACATTTATGCTTGTGTCTGTTATTTTGTCATTGATACATTAACATCTTATTGTAGATGTTTTTATTTCTTGTACATTCTGACATAATGATTACTTCTATCCCAGGGTATGCAGACTTTATGCAAAGCTTTATAATGTGCCTTTTCAAACCTAAATTTATAACATTTGCTCAACGTGTGACTTCTGCCTACTTGTTTCATTATCACAAGCCATCTTGAATACTGTACTTCTGATTGTAGTTTCATTTTTATGATTTCCAGTGAATTTAGGCTTCACTTTCTTGCAATTTTCAGCCACAGCTATTATTTTACATACTTCTAATTATTCTGTAATGCTTTTAAGTTGCACACTTGACAGTTCAGTCACAGTGCCTAAAAATATCACTTTCTCCAAAGTTGAGTGAACTTATGTCTATAGTCTTCCCCTTAGCTGATCACCGCTCTTATAAATGAATTCACCAACACCAATTAATAACCTTGTGCTCTCTATTTAAGGACAGTGGCATAAACACCTGTTGTCTCCTGAGCCCTATATCTCTAATAAAAAATAAATATCTCTAATAAAACAAGCTCCTGTTTCATTTGCAGTCTCTCTGGTGTTTACTTTCTAAAACTGCACTTTTTGTCCATTTTATTTCTCTATAAAAGCAAATGTGTTACATAGGTCCATAGGTACTTAATATGCTGCTGACCTGTGAGGGCTTTAAGAAGCCTAGCCTAAAAAACCCATGGTAGATTTTAGCTCTTATAGTTTGTACACAAATAACCTAGAGGTGACATAACAAGTAATTGTTGAAAGATTTACTTGTTACCCCTATCCATAAGGGACATGGGTGCTAAACCAGGAATGAATTTGTGGTTTCCCATCAATTCATCCAAATTATGCTTGAATCAAGTAACAGAAGTATTTCACTTTATGTGGAATAGAATGGGGTTCAACATTTTCTAGCTTTCTAAGACTCCAAACTTCTAAAAATGTGTTAGATACCAAGCCCTCAGGATACCCCCTACTAAGGAATTTCTTACACATACTCATTCCTTCATGTATAAAAACCTTGATATTTTTTGGTTAAATTATTAGCCCTCAGTAATTGTCCTTTTACTTTAAACCCCCTCTTCAAATTAAAAAAAAAATCATTGTCAATAAAATGTTTAACTGTCAAAATATTGCCTGCAAACTTACTTTCCAGAATGTTACTTCATGCCCACCCTTATTTGAAAATATTGGCATAGCTGGAAGCCATTGTGGCTCCCATAGCTACACCATTTGTTTGACAATACATTTTATTATTAACTTAAAAAATATATATATAACTCAGTATCACATCTAAAATTTCCATCAAGAGACCGATTGTGTTGTTGGAAAATAATTTGGAATTTAATAATTTCAGTCTGACTGTTTCCATTCCATCCTTATTAGGCATCACTGTATATAATGATCTAATATCTAACATAACTAACAAATCTGTTTCTAGTATATTAATATTTTCCAACTTCTTTTTACAATCAAATGTGTAAGTACTACTGAATTCAAGAACTTTTTGAAAATGTTTATCCACATAAATTGCCATTGTTTCTGTTTTACTTTTGGCACTAGCTACTATCGATTTTAGTGGGGGATCCTATAAATCTTTATGCATTTTAGGTAGACCAAAGATTTTATTGATCTTAGGGTGATCAACTCTTAAATACTTTATGATTATTTCAGTAGTTCTCCCACTGTAAAACCATTCTTCCACTAAGGAATCTATGAATGAATATGCTTTCTTAACTTCTGAGTGGGAACTGGCCTATAAAAGTTAGTATCTGCCAGCATTAATAACATTTTGTGATCATACTGACATTATCTAATACTACAAGTGCATTCCCTTTGTCTGCTTTAGTGATCAGTATACTGTTATTGTTTATTAAGCTGCAAAACATTTCTCTCTCTTTTACTTGACAAATTATAATATCTGTATGTGAGTTTATTTTCCAACAATTCAATTATTTGCAATTGTGTTACCGCAAGAAATGTTTCTAACTCTTTTCTTAATGGTGGATCACATGTGCTGGGTTTAAAAACATTTCTTTCCTGATGACATCACCATTGAATAAAAGTTTGAAATTTAACTGTCTTACATAGTCCCTCAAACAATTAATTACATCACATTTGTTTGCCCTTCTAGCAGGGACAAAACTCCCACCTTTACTTAAGACTCTGCATGCCTCATTTTCTAAAGCAAGGGAAGAAAGGTTAACTATTTTAAATGCATTATCAACAGTACCTAATGTCTCCTTCAATAATTCCTACATTTCTTCCAGTTTCCTCTTTTGTGCCTTCTGTTCCGAGGCACATTCTTTGCCACTGCTACCTCTGTCCAAGTCCTGTTTGCCCTCCCTTCGTCTTCGTATACTTGGACTGGCTAGCCTTGGGGGACATTCTGAAAAAAATGAAATCTGCCTGTTGCACACTCTATCTGCTGCATTGTTCTTTCCTTGTGAATTGTTGTTCCTACTTCACTGAGCTATACATTCTGATCTATGAATGGTATTCACGTCAATGTTGTCTTGTTCACCATTGCAACTTCCTGCTTCTCTCTCTTCTTGTATACTTACTTCCGAACTTTGTACTGATTTGGAAGTAGGATAGGCCACTCCCCCTTCATATTCAATGCAGTCTGTTTGAATTTTTTTTTACTTTTCTTTTTTTCAGTATTTCATTGTTTAATTAACTTATCCTACACCAAGCAATATTTTGATTCAAAGTTCTTACTCATTGTATTGTCTTTAAGAGAGAAAAAAGCAGTTTGTATTTTGTTGTTTAAAATATCAATCAGCGGTTTGTTAAAGCTGGCCAGCATCTCTACATACTGCAGCCCCACTTTCTGGTTTAAATCAACCCATTTGTCCACAAATTATTTAGGGAAATCTTCCCCAGTGGGCATTTTGGTAACTCTCAAGCCTTTTGGTACCAGTTGGACTCTCAAACAATTTTCAAAATAAATGTTGTCCCATTGAAGATGTTTCAGTTTCAACAAATCTTTTTCTAGTTTTCTAAACGCCTCTATGTGAATCAAGTTCATATTACCTGGGTGTAATGGTTCTCCATTACTAAGTAGATTTGTCAGAGGGGCTAAGCATCCCATTAATACTTCATCATTCCTATGTTGCACAATGTTAATACTGGAATTATTTGTCCTACTCCTTTCAAGCAAAATTAAATATGCCCAGAGATAAATGTAGCAAACCAGGTATGTTTAAATGCCACAATTGCAATTTTTGTGATTTTTTTTATACACTGATAGTTACCAAATAAGAGTTAACAACTATCCCATTAAAATTAAAAGTCATTATAGTTGCAAAGTCCAAATATGCTGTTTATTTAGTGATCTGTAGGACCTGTGGGTCATTTTATGCGGGTCGTACAACTAGACAGTTGTTCAGATGTGTTTATGAACATAAGAATGTAGTGCAAATAGGTGATGAAAATAATGCGTTTGGCAAACATTACCAGAACAGTAATTATAAGGTTGATTTTAAGTTTATTGTGCTAGAAGAGATTAAAAGTTTGGATAAAATGCAGAGGATGAATTAGGGTGATACGAATATCTTTGGCAAGTAGAGTTGAATGCCTGTTATCCACCAGGGTTAAACAACCAGGAAGATTTTGTTGCTTATTTGAATAGGAAGGGCTTAAAATATTGACCAGTCAAATTTATTTGATTTTATTTATTTATATATTTTAATGATATAAACAGATGTTTTTAATGGGCATTCATCAGTCTGAAGAAGTCTCATTACTTTGGAGATGAAAGCGCTCACTGAGAACACTATCTGTACAATAAATGGTTTGGTTTTACACCATTTTTTTTTTAATTTTATACATGGCAGTGTGTTAAAGATTGAGAAACATGCCTTTATTTTCTCTGAATGTGCAACATCTATCATTCTATTTAAAGGGGTATATTGTACATTATAGACATCATGCACTGGAGTAATTAACAGCTACACTAAGTGCTGCTATCATGTAAGCAGCCCGAAGCACCGCTCACAAAATAGCGTGCTAGTTGGTATTTATTAAACGTCTCCGCACATAATGTAGAGCCTCAAAGCAAAGGAGAATGGCAGGATATGCAAATGAAGCATAAAGAGCTCAATTACATGTGAATTAACCAATCCAACATGGCAGAGCTATTCAGGAACCTACAAAGCACTCCTGAACACTTAGTGCTCACTTTTGCCTTGAACTCCAAAACCCCTTGGAATACAGGCACAATTACACTTAGAAAAAAATGTTAGGGGGCTGTTGCTACTATCATTATCCTCCATGTTCAACAGGCTTTAAAACAAGATGCTGTTACCGCTGCTGCCAGACATCGGGCAAGAAGAAGAAGCCAGGTGTTTGACCCGGTTTGAATTATCATGGACGGTATGACACAGAAATTACAGAACATTACAGGGTGGACAGGGAAACATTAGCTGAATTATGCAACCTCTACCACACCCAACGCAAAGGGCAGGGAAACTGAGGAGCACTCATTCCAGGGGAAAGAAAAATACATGTAGCATTATGTGTACTAGTTAGTGGTATTTTCTGAAGACCCACACTGGATATATTGGAGGTGTCAAAGCCATCGACCTCTAGAAAATTACATCATTTTTTAATTGCAATGCTACAACATGCAAGGGATTACATCTGTTTCCCATGCACCCCAGAGCACACCTGTGAACTGTACACAAGGTTTGCTAGGGGTGAATTTTCAGAAGGGCATCTAGTGGGAGATGTAGTTTATGCAATGGAGCCCTAGCTCGTGACACCCATGAGAAAGCTACACAATCCATTAAGCCAGGATACAATGAGGCTCATGCTCAGACTAGAAATATCGTAGAACATGTGTTTGGATTGCTCAAACCAAGGCTCTGTTTTCTAGGCACATATGGAGGTGCCTGTAGTATGACCCAGGCACCTCTACTGAAATTCTTAGAGTCTCAGCCATATTACACAATCTAATTCTCAGGAAACAGCTTCAAGAAGGACAGCAAGGATTAGGACCATAGCTTTAATGACCACAGACAGGACCAGCAGCAATAGATACAGATGAGGAGTCTGAAAGACAACCACCAGCTTTTGATGATGCTGACAAATGGAGGCATACACCATGTGCCCTGGCTGTGGTTAACAGGCAAAGGATAACACGCATACTTACTACCTAGGTCAAAGCCAAATATCCCATGCACATACTAACATGAAAACTGATGCCTGTCAAACTCCACAACATCTACTTTTTTTTCTTGATAATAAATGTGTATGTCTATGGCAAATTTGGGAAATAATTGCAGATTCATGTTCTTAATACCATGGTTTGATGGCTCGCATCCATGCAGGTAATTGTTGAAAGATTAGAAAGTTGATGAAATATCAGAAATGTACATTTAAAGTACTTCTTTAAAAATGCATCTTTTTTACTTTTATCCATTGCATGCTGTTTGGCATTGTTGTTGTTGTTGTGTCTTTTGACTTTTCCCAGTTAGGGGTCGGCACAGCGGAAATCCGGTCCACTAATGATTGACAGTTGATTTTTACGTGCTGAGTTGCCAGCCCTAAAGCACAACCTTCAACGAAGGTATGCCCATTCATGCATGTCTCCACGCAGAAGACGATCCATTAACTGACAATGCAATTCACTTCTGAAGGTAAAAGCTGACAAATTTCATTTGCAATGCAGTCAGCAGTGCAACTGAGACTGTCATTATTATGCTTTCCTCAGCACTCTGGGCCTTAGTGGGTGAAGAAATTCAAACTGATAACTATTAATCTCTGAAACATAATGTGTAAATGAAGTGAGCTTAGAGAAACAGTGCAAGTGCTGCAGTGTTCAAAACTTGTTTACAGATCATTTTACTGAGGGAGGTCATAATAAATATTGACACTCATTTTGGTGTATGAATGTGTTGTGGTGAGAAACTCAAGTAATAACAGTATTGCTAAGGTCATGGGATATGGAGGAGGTGAAATCTGAAACTTAAGTTGTAATAACACAAAAGAAGTAACATGATATGTGAAGAAATGTCTTACATATGATGGATTACATCAACATATCTCCCAGGTAGTAAACCTGACAGACAGGCATGCCACTTGAAAATTTGTCATTATTAATTGTGTGTGCTGTGTTAAATATGATAGCATTTCTGCTATTCCCTGTCCCATCTGACATTGCCATGGCATTACCTAAAATCCTGATAATGTGAGATGGAATGATAGCTGTGATGTAGCAAGGAGATGTGAGAAGGCTAAATATTAGTGTAATGCAGTACTCGTTCTGCTCATTGCTAGATATACACTTTGTTTCATCTCATTTTCCTTTCAAGTATTATCCAAACCAATTTTTGTATTTTTTTTATTGCCTTCTGCATTTGTGCACCACTTGGCAGCACATTATCAAGTTTTACAGCTTACGGCAAAAAGGAAAAAGTGAAAAATTTAATTTGGCTTGCTTTCATTAGCACAAATAACCCTGGCATCATTGTATGGCCATCAGTACCCTGGGTAGTAATGACTGCAGAGAAAGCACCTGACAGATGTCCATCTCTGTAATAAAAAGGTTTAAATGAAGTGAGAATAGAGTAAGGCGAAAGATGATGATGATTTCAAATCTTGTTTAGACTGAGGGAGGTCATAACAAATATTAACACTCACTGTTGATGAATGTGTTGCTTTTAGAAAAATAAGATTCCCATTAGTAAGAATATGTGATATGCATGAGTCTAAATATGAGCATTAAAGACCAAATAATATGTCACAGAACTGAATTTACTGGTGGGCAAGGTCATGTAAAGAGGATGAATGTTTCATTGTAAGGCACTTGCTACATATACCCTTTCACTGTTTATAGTTTCCTTTCAATTATTTTCAATATATATAGCTATATATACATATATTCCTTTTTTTTAATTTGCCATCTGCATTTGTGCACTCTTCACCAGCATGCAAGCAGGGTTCACAACCAGAGAAAAAAGTAAAAATTTTAATTTAAATCGCCATCGGCATTGCAAACAAGCCTGGCATCAATGCATAGCTGTCAGTACTCCAGATAGTAATGAATGCATAAAATGCACCTGTTGTCTACCTGTCTGTTTAGCACATAGCCTAAGACAGTCCCCTTTCAAAGAATGTCAGTATGATACGCATGTGGTGTATCACAAATGAGATATTAACTTCTTTGTGTCCCGTTTATGAGAAATTATCATTACCTGAACCAGTCACAAGTTTTAATGCAAGTTATAAAGTTGCAAACCAATGTTGAAAGTATTATTCATATTTAGTTTTTACTTTTATATCATTTTTTTACTTTGTTACCTTTTGCATTTGTGCATTGCAGAGCAGCATGCAAATGTGTGTTTCACTAACGAATTAAAAAAGTGAAACATTTAATTTTGGCTGCCTTTTGTAGTGAAAACATGCCTAACAATGGTGCACTGACATCCATACTCTGGATATTACTTAGTGAATAAATTCTACCTCTCAAATGATTATCCTCGTGGTACAGTAAATTGAGAGAAATAAGACAGGTGATGCAGGGTTTGAATTCAATTAATCATTGATTTTACAGAGGGACATCTGAATACATATGTTCACAAATTTTTAGATCACTGTGCTGTTGTGTAAAACTGATATAGTCTCAGCATGTGAGCTATTGCCAGTATATTTTTACATTATTTGTCATTAACTGCAATTCTGGTAATGTATTTTAAAAAGTGCATTTCTGATGTTGCAAGGAAATGTGTGAAAGATGAATGTGTCACTTGACTGTACTTCTTGCTCTGGTTATTGTAAGTTTACCAATTGACTGAATTCATTTTACTGTTCTTTTTAATCTCTTTCTCAGATTTTCTTTTTCTAATGCTTTTTGCATTTGTACTCCATTCAGCAGTGCTCAGTCATGGTTCACTACCTAAGGAAATAAGTGAAACATTTAATTTAGGCCGCGCTGTGTATTGCAATCACACTTGGCAACCATGTACATTAGTCAGCACTCTTGTCAGGACTGAGTGAAGAAATTCCAGCTGTAGCATATCTGTCTCTTTGGTTCAAGGTGTAAGTGCAATGAGCTTAGATGAAGAACACAGGTGATTAAGGGTTCAAATCCAGCTAACCAATTATTTTACAATAGGTGCCAGAATCCCATTTCTCACAATATTTTGATTAGGAATATAAAGCTAAATGCAAGTGAGAATAATAATTATGCTTATTGCAAGCAATGTATCTGTAATGCTACATAACAAACGTTTCTATTTAGAATATATCAATAATGCTTCACATATAACCCCAAGATAATTTGTGTAAAATGTGCTAGACATAACAATGAGGATAGTTAATTTAAAATTCACTTGCTTATGTAAAATGGGCACAATGCTTTTGTTATAATCATCATGACTCATCACATATCCTAATTATGCATTTAGGACAGCAAGTATTGTGAAGTATATTTGTAACATACCCCAACCTGTATTACTCAAGTCATGCAACTCCATCCATCTGAAATATATTTACAAACAAAAATACTGCCTTTTACATAGAAATGAATTCCCAGAACTACTCAAAGTCACACACATACAGACCTCTTTATAATATATCTCCATGTCTTCTGAAACTAATATATCTCTAATTAACATGCCTTAAAATGGGGTCTACATTAGAACATCGAAGTTTCAAAACTTCAAATGTTCTAATATCGACCCCTATTTAGTGAACGCTGAAAATAGCGAAGCTACAGAAAACCGAATGTTTTACTAGGGAAAGAATTTGGTTGTCCGTTTCAGTCGCTTCACTATTTTCAGCGCTGTGGTGGAAAGTTAAGGGTCGGGTTCAGGTAAGTGTGCGATTGGGCTTGGGTTAGGTGAGTTAGGGTTAGGGTGCGGGTTAGGTATGTGTGCGATTGTGTGGATGTGAGAGTTAAGGCGGGTTAGGTGAGTTAGGGTTAGGGCGCAGGTCAGGTAAGTGTGTGATTGTGTGGACATGAGTGTTAGGGTGGGGTAGGTGAGTTAGAGTTAGGGTGCAGGTGAGGTGAGTGTGTGATAGTGACGGACCTTAGGGTTAGGGTTTGAGTTAAGGTAAGTGGATAGTTAGTGGTGTATGTACAGTTTAGTGTAGGGTTAGATGTAAGATTTTAGGTGTATGTGTGTGGATTGCTGTTTGTTTAGTGTGCTTGTGTTGTGTGTATGTGTTTTGGAACAGCAAATTTTTTCCCTAGGAAAAAATTTGCTGTTCTGCATGTTTCGATGTCGTAAGCATTTGGTGAATAGGGGTTGATTTTAGAACATTCGAAGTTTTGAAACTTCGATGTTCTAATATAGACCCTTAAAATGAATTCCTCCTGTAGGAATGAGTATTAATAAGTTATATTTCAGTTGTTGCAGTCTTCTTCACATGGGTTGATTCCAAGCCAATAAAATGTAATTTTAACAGTGTGTAAGTCCCAACATCAAAATATGTCATATTGCATCCTATCTATTCAAACACCAAGGACTGCAAACCAAGCCTTTAAGCATTCCATTGTTGAACACTGGAACATGTGTCAATAGGTTGATTATCACATATGGTAAATCTCACCGTCATATTTCACACCGTTATTGCTATTTGATGTAAGTGCTGCCAATGTGTCTGCCAAGAAATCCACATGCTTGCAATTGTGAAAATGCAGTTAGCAAGGCTGTTCTTCCTTGCACATAAGCTGTTAGATGTAAGATCTGAATTGTGTGTCGATTCTGGCATACATTGTTAGCTTAACTTCTGCAGACATGGCTGGTGATGGAGAGGATGGCACTAAATTTAGAGCACAAAGGTGGGGTGTTGAGGAGTCCAGGATTTTTGTGCCACTTATTGTGAAGTGCTATAGCTGTAGGCTGCTGCATGGGGATTATACTGGGTCTCAGTATATGGCTTAGGCATGGAATAGCTTGGCCAAGGCTATATCCAGTGCAATGTTGTTGTCACTATAATGACCTGAAAAAGCACAAACAGGACCTCTTATGCAAATGGAAAGATGAATTTAAAACTGCAAGCACACCATCAGTTGTGTTAGTACACTGACCCATCAACAGTCAATGACATAGCACGCATTAGTTAGCCAACACAATTATTCATTATGCTTTCATATGTGTTCTTTATTTCTCTGCTATACAGATGAAGACGAAATAGAAGCAAACTGTGAAGCACACCAGAAGAGATGAACTCTTCTCAGAGAGGCACAGGGTAAGTATGTTTCAGGTTCGAATGCAAGGTAGACAAGTATTTTCAGTCCTTCATAGGTTCATAGGTTTATAGGTGTGAACTAGGCTAATGGCCCTGGAGCCTTTACAAGCCTAGCCCATAGGATTACCCTGGCATCATGCCACCTGAACTTAGTTCCTAGTGCCTCTGTCGAGTAGAGCCACTGGAGTGATCCCCGGGGTGAATTTTCTATTTACCATCCACTCATCAAGATTTCTCTTGAAGAGGGCCACTGAGGTGCTCTGGTTAACATGTATGGGAAGACTATTCCATAGCATGGGCAGTCTCTTGGTTATATACCTGTCCCTCCAGAATGTTCTGTTGATTGTGGTAATGAGGATGAGGTGTCTGGAGCATGTGGTGCAGAGGCATTGGTATTTCTTTAGATGTAGCATTTCTAACAGAGCTGGGTCAGACATGCCTTTTTTAAGTCAAGCAGAGATCGCCTCTAAGTAGGTGATATGAGACAGAGAATAGTTGGGGTTTTTTGAGTCTGTCCATATAGCACAAGTGTTTAAGGCTTAGGATCCTCTTTGTGAGGTACTTTTGTGGCCTCTCCAGTTGTTCCAGGTGTCTAGTGAGGTACATGCCAAATGGAGCATTGTACTTGATTATTGGCCTAATGAGGGAAGAGTAGAGGGAGACAATAACCTCTTTATTCCTGGATGCAAAACCCTTAGCAATGAGATGTGCCACATAGAAGGACTTTCTGACCACAGTGGCAATGTGGTGGTCAATTTCCTAGTATCTTGAGCAGGCATACCTTGATCATGCATGAATGCCTTCTCCAATAGCTCTTGCTGCTTGTATTAGGCAGTGAGAACACTATCTTAACTGTGTGTGGGTTCAATACCCAGAAGCAGCAATAATTTTTATTAGACAATAGTATTTTTAAAATATTGACATCAATAATGAATGTCATTAACAATTCATTTATAGTAAGTGCAATTATTGCATGTAAGTGAAATAAAAGCTATTTCTTGTATCCTGGCAGTGAATTTGTTTATTTTATTGCAAAGTACTACCTTCCTATCATATCAGGATGTGGCAAAGGAGTACATAGTCATTTATCACATCTGTTTATGTATTAAAAATGTATTGAAAAAATGTAATAATGTAACATGACATTGATCTAATTTTCACAATTTTTTCTCCCCTAACTTATCTCTTTTTTATATATATATTCTAAAATTCTTCTGTTTGCATACCTTGCTGCTGATAACAAAATGACCAACAACAGAGAGGGGTAGAATGATCCCTGTGGCTCAGCCTGCCATATCTCCACAGGTGGCAGCACATACACCCTGCACTTTGGTGTTACAACCTCTCAACATTGCCATCACAACCTCTGCCCTACCTGTTCCACCTGCTTCAGGTAGCTCTGCCCTGGCTGCTGATACAGTAGTACCCTCTAGGAGCAATACAATATAATGTGATGATTTTGTCAACCATCAGGAGTTGACAGAGCTGCTGTAGGATATCATGGAGGGGGGCTTCAGTGCCTGAATTGGCAGGATAGAAAATGTCCTGCTTTGCATTGCTAAATTGATGCCACATCTGGCACTGACCCAGGAAACAGGGATGACAGTTCTGAAGTTGATGACTTTATTCTCATTAATTTCATACTGGACATGGGTGTAGCTACCCAATTATAGTGCCCCAATCACCATCCCTGTCTGCCTTGTATATCCGGTATGTCTCAGCCTGCTTCCCAACCTACCCTTCCAAACAGACATTCCTAAGCCCCTTTCCCAGCATTCCTGTCTCTTTAGAAAAATACAGAAAGTGGGTACATGTCCCACAAAATGTTATTCCCCCTACATAGATCTCCACTTTCCTATGTGTCATTATGACACACTTGATTTGGTCCAACTGGCTATGCAGTATTATAAGTTGTCACCCTTCCCTATCATGGTGACTCTTCAAAGTCATGAAATTGTTTGTACAATTCAACATTTATGTTGTGAAGAAGTGAATAACAGTGGTGCTCTCCTACAACCCCACTGCAAATTCATGTAGTCTTTCTCCTATGTCCTAAATGGCCCATCGAAAAAACTTCACTTTTTCTCCACAGCATTTGCATAGAGGTTGTCATGGCACACCAAAGCTGAGTGATGGTAAATGCTGTTTCATTTCATCCTAGTAGTCCTCTTACTTTTACACAAATGTATTTAAATTTGCGGCACTGTGGAAATACAAAGTAGAGACAGCACTATGAAACAGTTACTGTTACAGTTCTTACACTGCTGGATGTAATGAACTGGAAGCTCCTATGTGGTGTGTTGAGACAATTTCCATCTTTGTAGACTGATGTAGTGTCATGGGTTCAATTACAGCTCCATGTCAAATTTTTATTTCATGATTTTCATATTCCTATCATATACTTAACTGTAATCGTTTGTGTTTCTCTCCATTTACAACATTTCAGTACCACACCATTTGAATAGTGCATCAAGACATCATTTGCAAAAACATTACAGCTCCAGCAGGGAGACTTAGTAAGGAAACCTTATCCTCCTTATGTGTTAATGTTGTTTACACTCTCCTACCCATTTCTTGCTTCCTATAGCAAGCACTTTATTGTACAGAGTATGACAGCATAATAATGAGGTAATAGATAAGACTAATGCACCATACAGATTCTCCTACATGTCCCACAAAAATATCATTGCTATTTCTCTGTCCATCTGTCTGTAGCTCTCTCTGTTTACCCCTTCTGCTTCAGTAATTTGTCACTGCCCTTCAACTATGTTATTTAAAGGGTGTGAAGTAGGAATTTCTTTATGTGATGAAATAAAGTTGAGATCTATAAATAGATTTTTGCACTCTTTTTCTTATCCAGACATTAGCTAAGTGTAACTGACTGTTTTACTACACTATTTTATGTGTAGCTGTTGCCTACATATTGTTATGAGACAACATTACCCTGCTTCTGTCATGAGTTATGTGGTCCCTGCCACCCTCTCACTCTAAGTATCTTCTCCCTTCTGTGTCATTGGTCTTCCTCCTCTGCATTAGCACAATGTCTGACACTGAGCACAGACCACAACTGTGGATAAATGGAAGTACACAGCTTATGGCAAAATCTTGTGAGTTTTTGCCTTTTGCCGGATTACTCTGGTGCTCTTCATGCTGCAGTCCATAGCTATGTATAATCCAGTTGCTCTACTTTTCAACAAGCTGAAGAGTTGAATGTACAGCATACAGCTGTCATGAGAGTATGAAGAATAAGTACATTCTGCTTTCCTGCCTTCTACTGTCATATTTGACCTTTGTGAAGTAAAAGTTCATATGTGGTATGTTTAGATAATACTTGTGTCTGTAAATTTGTTTATGGAATAATGTCTAGGTGCAAACTGAGATGTATGCCAGACTGTTTTTGGATGTTTTGTATGACTCCTGTGTGGTAACTCTTGGCTGCACATTTTTTTAACACACCATTATCCTGCTGTTGTATTAATGGGTCTGTCCCCTACTGTAAAACTTGTCTTCTACAGATTTTGCTTGAATAATTATGCTGATACAAAAAACAGTTACACAACACAAATGTGTGCAGAAATGAAACATAACTATTTTATTATGTCTGTGCTGTAGATTCCTGCCATCAAATGTCCACCTCTTCCTACCACTTCTGTGTCATCCAATATTTTTCAACAAGCCATGTTTCCACCAGCAATAACATGCTTGATCCCTCATGTGTTTCATAATACACCTGTACCATTTATGTAAGGATTGACTAACTGCAACTGTCATGACAAATGTGTAAATCATGTATACATCATGACGCATGATTCCCTGGAACACACTTCCCACTCTTGTGAAGCAGCAACTTGGACCAATGGATGGATAATCAGAAATTCACCCTCTGGTCTGGTGCATATGTCTTTAATGGACAGAGGTAGTCATTGAATCACTGCCTTATAAATCAAATTTGTGGGTCACATTTGGGTTAGATGGCTTGGTCTGTTAGGGCCCAAGTAGTAGTTTGTCTACCACACACTTATGAAACTATGAAACATGACCAAAGCACATACCTGTTCTGTATTCCAGCAGATGCATAAATGGTTTTATGAAAATAATGCTTCTCTGAGCAAACGTTATTAAAAATGACCATAGACTACTGCTAATTCCCATTGTAAGGTCAACACCTCAACCCATTATAGAATACAACGCCCCATTTGGTATGTACCTCTCAAGACATCTGCAACAACTGGAAAGGCCTCAGAAATACCTCACTAAAAGAATCACAGGCCTAAAGCAGATGCCCTACGCTGACCGCCTTAAAAAACTCCAGCTATACTCTGTCGCATATCGTCTACTCAGAGGCGATCTCTGCTTAACATACAAGGCCATGTCAAACCCAGAGCTGTTGGACATGCTACACTTAAAGAAATCCCAATCCCTCAGAGCTACACGCTCCAGGGATCTAAACCTTGTCATCACAATAAACAAAAGATGCTGGAGGGAGAGGTTCTTGACCCAGAGACTCCCCAGACTCTGGAATAGATTGCCCATACATGTTAAGCAGAGTGCCTCTTTGGACCTCCTCAAGAGGAACCTTGACGATTGGATGGGAGAAAGAAAATTCACCCCAGGGATCACGTCTGTCTCCCTGCTAGACAGGGGTCCAGGAAAGTAAATAATGTGGGAAGAAATAGCCAGGGAACTGTTATGGCTAGGCTTGTATAGGCCCTAGGGCTGATAGCCTAGTACCAACCTATGAACCTATATGATTTTGCATGCACTAATACTTTGCCATTAGCAATGCAATCGAGTAGGCAGCACTGCACTTCAGGCAGAGAGTAAAATAAGTAAAACAAATAATTCTTTGTTTAGATGGCAAGTTTGTATGTCGGTAGAAAATTTTGACATGTTATATTGATTTTAGAGTGATGTTGTCTCAGTTAATTCAGTCTGTTAATGTATGTCTGCACCCGAGTAATTAGACTTGCAACTGTGTTACAACAGTGATTAACCTATTCACACATAATCCATCCCTATAATTCTGCAGTGCACTGTCATGTAGGAAGTGTCTGTTTGTCTTGTAAATGCACACTGTGCAAGCATGAGGCAAGACAAGTGTGCATTTATCCCAGAATGGAGTGTCAGGAATTCTTGATTGATAATCCACTAGTTTACAACTGTGCTTGTCATTGGCATCACACACTGTGATCAGGTACATGTCTCTCACAGTAAAGCAATGTACATAAAAGACAGTATATAAATCTTAGCAGAGAAGTGTGCTATTACATGCGACAGTCACAGTGCTGTTATGTTGTCCTCTGCACACATCTGCATTAAATTCAGACTTCTCCTGTGGCTCTTTAGACTAATATTTTGCTCTTTAGATTGTTTAACTAGATAGATAGGTTTGTTTCGCACCATAGGAAATGTGTGTGTGTGTGTGTGTGTGTGTCAAGGGAATAGTGACAGGTAAGTAAGGCTTCATTGTCAAAGGCACTGTGCCTCTTCCCCTGAGGAGAATGCACTTAACTTTGCTCACAGCTCCTTCTGCACTTTCTCCAACTTTTAACAGAAACATTATGTCTGCAACACAGTGATGAGGTCATCATGTCAAAAGTGCACTGAATCCCCTAACGAGTCAGTCTTCTCCTATGGTGCATGGAAATAATAGTGTAGGATGTTCAATTCTCACAGTGGGAAAATTTTGTGTGTGTGTCTGAGTGGGATAGTGACACATAAGTAATGCTTCAATGTCAAACATGCTGTAGCCACTTCCAGTAAGAAGAATTTATTTTACTTTGCACACAACTTACTCTGCAATTTATCCCACCTTTAGCAGAAACATCCTCCCCACAGCACAATGCTGAGTTAATTCTGTCAAAACCCCTTAAGAGTCAGTCATCTACTGTGGCACTTGTGACTAATACTGTGGTCACTAGATTGTATAACTAAAACAATTCTCACCATAGGAAACGTTGTGTGTGTGTGTGTGTGTGTGTGTTTATGTGTACGTGTGTTTGTGTGTGTGTCTTGGTGGGCATAGTGACAGGTAAGTAATGATACAATACAATACATACATACATACATACATATAAATATTTCAAGCAGCGACAATAATGCCCTTTTAGCCTGCCAATATACCCACAACACTTTCTCACATAATAAGTGTCCAGGCTGATCTTAAAAGTATCTAAACTAGTGTTTGCTTTAATGTAATTTGGTAGTCTATTCAATACGTCAGATACTCTCTCAGAGAAAAAAATAGTTCACTTTTCATTCCTATAGCATCTTTTACATAGATTGTCTGATGATTCTCTACTACTACTTTTTGATAACCCCAAACATTCCCAGATGTAGTTTGTCTCTAAGTGCCCTATATACTTAAATAAGGTCACCTCAAAAATATCTGTATGAGATACTGTACAAGTACAGATATTTAAGTCTTTCATAATAACTAGAATTTTCACATATATGGATATATTTCCACTGTACTTATTTCAGTTTACTCATGCTTACTTTCATTTAAAGTTTCATTATTGTTTGGGTCTAATGTAACTTAACAATGACTTTATTATTTATGATTTCCTAGACTTTATAAATCTTTTTTATACAACCTATAATTCTATAACTGCATCTGGAGCATTTCTCCCCGGGCCTCCGGTGAAAACAGGCTCTGTGGAACCTAGTCGGACTTTCCCGGTCAACAAATGATAAATAAAATAAATAAATAAATGAAACAATTGGTTGATATGATTTGAAAATTTCAAAGCTGGATCTACCCATAAACCGAGGACCATAAATGAATCTACAGTTTCAATCACTGTTGTTGTGTCTTTCGGCTTTTAGGGGTCGCCACAGCGGAACTCCGGTCCGCTAATGATTGGCAGTAGATTTTTTATGTGCCGAGTTGCCAGCCCTGACGCACAACCTTTAACGAAGGTACGCCCATTCATGCATGTCTCCACACAGAAGATGCTTTAGCTGAGAATCGAGCAGGACAATGTCTTACTGTGAGGCGACAATGCTACCACAGCACCACCACCGCAGTTTTAGTTTCAATTACTGTGATGTATTAAATATTCACCTTTCAATTTATTTTTCCCAAATCTAGTATGCCTAGTTTTTGATGTATTTTTAATCATAATATTAGCCTGTGCCCAAATGGTCAATTTAGTCAAGTTCTTTTGCAGGCATACCCTATGTGTAACCTATGTAATTAGTCTACCTATTTTCAAGTAATCTGCACAGACTATAGAATTTGTCAGATGAAAGATAAAGATCTGAAAAATACAATTTAAACAATCATGGGCCTAGGATAGAGCCCTGTGAGGCACCTTGACTTCAACATTGAATTTCAGTTAACCAAACGCTGTATGATATTTGCTATGTCTTATTTGTAAGGCATGCAGCTATCCAAATTATCAAGAGTACAACAATACCTACTTGTTCTAATTTATTGATTAGAGTTTTGCATATGGCTCTAGCAAATGCTGAAATTAAATCTATATCAATTATATTACAGCACAATTTTGCATTCCTAGCTGTTATTATATTATTATAGAACATCACGTTACAGGTGGTAATAGATCTATTTTCAACATATACTTGCTCAAATATGTTACCAAGTCCCAGCCTTTCCATTTCTGATAATAGCTTATCCAAAATAAATTCTTCCATTACTTTTCCACAACATGAAATAAACATAAGGGTCTGTATGACTCTGGGTTTATCCTACTCCCATTTCCCTTAAAGAAAGGTTTAACAGGTGCATCTCTCCAATCTTGAGGAATCTTCCCATATTTATACAACCTAGTAAATAACAGATATAATGGTATTGTACATTCATGTCAATGTGTTCTCAGGTCAGTAGTACTAATTCTGTCTCCTCCCTGTGCTTTGTTTGGATCCAGTTTGCATAGCTCTTTTTCAATATAATCTAATTTGATGTCAGTATCTGAGGTTACCTGGATATCACTAGGACAACTTATCACCCCCTTCATGGAGCCAAATTGCTTTGCATAAGATTTTGTAAATATATGTGTAATCTGTTGTGTCTGAGAACAAAGTATAGAATCTATACCAAGTTTACCAATTTGTATGAGTTTACTTCTACCACATCTTTGTTTTCCTATTATACTCAATATCTTCATACATTTTCTTCAAATTTTTCTTGATCTTCTCTCACACTTTGTTTGCCTATCCAGCTTGTCTATTTCAATTTACAAAGTGTAGTTCAACCTCTTTTCCGTTTCTTATATTTTTGCCTCTCACCTTAACCAAGTATCTTATTCCTATGGAAATATAGCCTCTTGAAGTTGTGTGCCTAGATCCTGATGTTAAACATTTTTTTTTTAATTTTTTGCATTCATTTTCTCTCTCAAGACTTTTAACATCCCTTCTGCAGTTTTTCTACTGAATGCATCACTCCAATTAGTTTTACATAGTGTGTGTTTTGCTTCCATATAATCTTTTGTTAATCTTATGTGCATTGATTTACATTTCAGTTTGGAAGAATTACCTAGCAACAAATTTAACATTTATAACCCCATGATCACTGCACATCAACAGTGGTAAAATCTGCCATGAAATACACAGTGTAATTTCATTAGGAACACAAATGTCTTGTATGTTTCATTCCTTGTTAGGCTTTTTTACAATCTGAAGCAACTGCTGTTATTGAACATACATTGTAAATAATGTCCTTATTAATGCTGTTGAATCGATATTATTCCTGTCTGTTTCTGGTAAATTTAAGTCCCCAGTCACTATTATTCTTTCCTCCTGTGTTTCATGCTAGAAATGTAGGAATTCCTCTGGGTCATCAGCACTTGATTTTGGTGGTTTCTACACTCCAGCAACTGGTATATGTTCCAGGGTTGTCTTTATTGTCACAGTTACACAATCTATAGTATTTGTGTTATCATTGAACATGTAACTAATAATCTTTAATCTCTGTCATAACACCTTCACGTGATTTTTTTTTGTTAGAATGTCTGTTACAATGAAAAAAATGTATACCCTGACAGAACTGATTTCCAGTCATTATTCTTTAATCATGTTTCACAAACAATAACAATAGTGCCAATATTGTAGGAACGGAGCAAATTTTCCAATTAAAAAAAATATTATTAATGCTCCTAGCATTCATTAACAACCTTCAGATATGCATCAAATGCTGCTACATTTGAACTGTTAAATTTTTGACCTGGCAAAAATCCTGCATTGTTTGTCAAATATTGTAAAGTATCTGCTGGAAAAATTTTCTTCTCTGATCATGATAAGTGCAATCCATCCTGTGTGAACATATGTGTGCTCAAAATTAGGCTTGGATGTTCTACATATTTCCATTTTTTTAAAACAGAATATTTTTTCATGTATGTACTTACCACAAAAATCTTTTCATTCATGGTGACCTGACTCTCCTTTCTGTTTGTGATTTGTAAAAAAATAAGTCCTAATGCATCTAAGAAGACTGTGAGTTCCCTGTTAACAATCAGTGAGTCTTTGTGAAAGAGATCAGTTGTACCAACATGAATAAAATAAGATCCAAGGTTCCTAACATTAAGACATTCTAAGGCTTGTCTCACATCCCCTATTTTTGCTCCTGGCACTCATAACTCTATCTGGGTCTATATTAGAACACCGAACTTTCAAAATTTCGAGTGTTCTAATATTGACCCATTTTTAGCGAATGCTGAAAATATCGAAGAAACAGAAAACCAAATGTTTTTCTAGGGAAAGAATTTGGTTGTCCATTTCTGTTGCTTCAGTATTTTCAGCGCTGTGGTGGAAAGTTACGGGTCAGGTTCAGGTAAGTGTGCGATTGTGTGGACGTGAGGGTTAGGGCAGGGTAGATGAGTTAGGGTTAGGGTGCAGGTCAGGTAAGTGTGCGATTGTATGGATGTGAGGGTTAGGGCAGGGTAGGTGAGTTAGGGTTAGGGCGCGGGTGAGGTGACTGTGCGATAGTGATGGACATTAGGGTTAGGGTTTGGGTTAAGGTAAGTGGATAGTTAGTGGTGTCTGTATAGTTTAGTGTAGGGTTAGGTGTAAGAGTTTAGGTGTATGTGTGTAGATTGCTGTTTGTTTGATGTGCTTGTGTTGTGTGTATGTGTTTTGGAACAGCAAATGTTTTCCCTAGGAAAAAATTCACTGTTCTGTATGTTCGATGTTTGAAATTTTCAATTAATAGGGTTCGATATTAGAACACTCGAAATTTTGAAAGTTCAGTGTTCTAATATAGACCCCTCTATTTGATGTTCATTATCTTCTCGGCAAATATAAGTATCAGTTCCTCTAATAATAGAATCTCCAATTACAAGAATATATTTTCTGAGATCTGAAGAATCTTCAATTTCTAATTAAGTAATATCTGCTCTATCAGTTGTTACAAAGGAATTATCTTCATCACCATTAGTCTTATTGATCCCACTGTTTTCACTGGCTTATTACATTTGCAAGCATACAGTTCTCATCCATCTGGCTTTCTACATTCACAACTTGAGCAAAGTTGTCAGCATTTGTCTTTCTTTTCTTTTTTTCTTATAGTAATGTCTGTTGATCTTTGCATGTTCAATTTTGATTTCTTCCTTTTTGACTGCACTTACCTGTTTTTTAACATTCCCTTTGGAGAAAATGATATCTTTTTTCTGTAGACTGGAGGTTTTCTGATAGAAAAAAAATATTATCATTCCCTGTAATCTTTGTGCTACATAACAAAGTAGTGTCCTTTTTAGTATGTATTCTCTTTGTTTTATATACATGAATTTATTTCTTTTTCTTCCTTGTTATTTATTGTGAACGTCATATTTTCTTTCTTTTTTATTTTCTTTTATATGCTCTAAATCCTCAGATTGCTGAATAGTTGTATTCAGAATTCCAAAGTTGTCATTGGATATTATCTTGCTCAATAGTGGTTGAATGATCTTTACCGACAAAAGACACATCCTTTGTTAAGTGTGTTCTACTTGCTCTTTGCCTAACATTTTTTATTTCATCAGTGATATCATTATCATTGTAGAAGTGCAATTGTCACCAGTAACACTGGGTTCAGTAAACTCTGTGTAGACTTTGCATGAAGCCTACAAGGATTTTACATGTGCGCACAGTGATCTGCAGTGAGCAGCAGCAATCATTGCATATTCATGCTGCACACTGTGTTTAAACATAAATAAGTGAGGTTTCTTGGCTGACAACAGTGTTGCTGGCTAGGAAATCATGTAAGCGAACATGCATATCAATCCTCCTTAATTCAGAGCACTGAAGTTCCACAGTTTTGAGTGGAATGCCACAATGATCACCAGGGCTTAACAGATGATAGTTTTTAGAGCTCTCAATCTCTTAGTGCAAGACTTCTGGACAAAGGCCAGCATAATAGGGGGACTATGACCCAGAAATAGGAACAGATTATACATGTTTGCTCTTTAGAAATGTGCTAGAATAGCAAGGGGTTTGTGTGAAGATACATTTTCTTAAGGATTTGAAGTCTGAAACTCAAATGCATGTAATTATTGAGTCACATCAGTCCTGAGATCATCCCAGTGATATGGCAGAAAAACACACATTTGATAAGGAACACAATAAAAGATATACAAAGCAAAACCTGGACATCCTGTGAATATCTGGATAGTTGAGAGGTATGATAGTTAAGTATATGGTACAAACACAGTACAGGACAGTATATACAGTGCAGAGTATTGTGAACTCCCATTCCCGGCATTTTGTGTAAATGATCTGTAAGGGTACATGGACTGTCATGTAAAATAAACAGTCAGGGGAAGTGTGTGTATTGAATAGGGACACACAGATGAATTGTAGGAAAGAACACAGGGAAAGAGGACAGGTGAAACTACCTAAAGTACAGCAGACAAGGACATGTCAATGGAAGACAGTTGTAGCAGCAACACCAATCACATATTGATATAGTAAAGTAGGGACTGTACAGTGAAAATGGTATTATGTGACTGTCACACAAGGTGATATAACAATGGGGAAGATGTCTGTGTGAGATAAACATTCTTACATGAACAATGCAGTGGACATATATCTGGGATGTTACATATAATTGGGGGTAGGGTGCATATTGTAATGTGCAAACTGATATGTCAATATGAATGTAATCTCAGCAGAGGACCAGAGCAAGTGGGACACAGATGAAGGCTCATGGACAACATTTAAAGAAACAACCACAATCATGGACAATATCAGAATAATGCCACCATAAATCCAATGTCTCTGACATAACATGTGATTTAGAGTGATCAGAGATGATTCTGTGCAAACACACTTGTACAACTATTATGACATGTCCACACTCTATGAGGGTAATCATGCACAGTGTCCTGGCACAGTAACATTTGCTTCAGGTGTTAGGAGGGACACTGCCATACCTGTATGTGAATTATGATCAATACAGACTAGCTGACTGCTGTGCATTGCATATATATATATATATATATATATATATATATATATATATATATATATATATATATATATATATATATATATATATATATATAAATGTAGCGCAATCCACACTGTCAAGAATGTTACCCATGCCATTAATGTTGTCAAACAGCTATATATGTACTGTGTGCATCACAGGATTGGGTAGCACACATGCATCTGGTATAATAACTTGATGGGGATTCTGCAACATCACACAGTAATGTTTTTGCCACAAAAGAATAGCTAGATATGGCCAATAAGATGTGTGATAGCTCACTGTGACAAAGGAGATATACCAGTTACACATCACTGGTAGAATTTTAGGGAAGTACATGAAGAAGGGTACATTATACAAAGTTATTGGTGTGATAAAGCTGTGAACTATGGAGGTATTATGGCCTCTAATGTGGATGTCTTTCACATACTCAGTAGTTGTGTTGCATACAAGGGAATACTCAGCACTGTGATCACATGCTAGTGGATGTTCTGCTTACCATCTAACCCAGGACACAGGTCCCATACCCTTTGATCTGATTATAGGACGTGATGTCTACATTATACTTGGGTTGTATATTGGTTTTCCTGATGTAACAAATCCCCCCATGTTTCTGTGTCATTGCAGGTGTTGTCATGGCTGCAGCAGCGATCTTTGGTGTGTGTTGATACTGTCTATATTATACTAATATCACAGCTGGAGTCAATGATTGTCCACAGTCTGTAGTCCTTCAGATGGCTATTTGGACATAAGATGTGTGTGTTATCTGTAATCTCTATCACTTAAATAATAGACAGGGAAGGGCTTGACAAACAGCCATGATGTATAGACCTGATCACTGGACCTGAGGTATAGGTCACATCACACATGTCAATGTATTTAGATTCCACATATGTGATACAGTGCTCTACCCACTTGGTGATATAGGTTTATGACCACATCTGACAGTCTATACCTCAGTGTGACAGTGTGAATTTCTATCAAATGCCTTGGGCTTGTCAAGTTCAAAAGGATGATAGTGTTGTCATGCATGCCTTGTATGACCTCTTTGAGGACATCTAACAAATGTAACAGACATGTTGTAGCATTAACAACTCACACAGGTCTATTACACAAAGCTAGGATATCAATAATGTTCATTTAGAAAAGGTCCATGATGACATGTTGGTCTACCTCATAGATGAGGAGAGTCAGGTTGTGTCTAAACATGCATGCATCAGGTGCTGCCCCCCAACTCAGATGGATGCATGTTGATGGATGCATGTTGATGTACACCCTTCTACAAGAACTTAGTCTGTGTGGAGAGTGTGTTGAAGTGTGTATTGAACCATGTCAGGAATGTATATGTGACAAGTCATGTGATAGGTGATCTGTGGTGCTGTCGCAGCCCATTGATTCTGTGTGATAGGCCTGGATGAAGGTAAGACACTGCATAATAACTATCTTGATCTGGCCTAGGGATTTGACACAATCCCTCACTCAAGTATCATTGAGAAACTCTCCCTGCCGGTGATTAAGCCTTACATCACTAGGTGGTTAATCAATTGCCTCACCAACAGAACATGTACTGTGAAAGTTGGTGAATCAACTTCTAGCAGTAGAGCTGTAACCATAGATGTACCCCAGGGATCTGTGCATGGCCTTTTACTGTTTGGAATCTATTTCTTGACAGTTCAGGCTACAGTATATGGCCTTGGGCTTACTAATGATTCTTGCATACTTTATGCAGTCATTGAGTCCACCTATGATGATCACATACCACAGGAGGGGCTAACAGAGACACATGATTAGTGACAACACCACATGGTCTACAAGTACATGCAAAAATGTGTCTTTAGTTTGGCCTTCTGCAAAGTGGAATTCTCTGCTAATTACAGTATTGACAACAGTCCTGCTATGCTATGCTGGAACTAAGTGATGCAAGCACTAGGAACACACATACATAGCAATTTGAACTTCAGCCACCAACTGTCCACATTGGTATTGAAAGCCTATGTTGTGCACAACATAAGTCATGCACAACATCATATTCCAATCTCAAAAGTATATTACAGCACTGTCCTCGAACATCATCAGAACACTAAAATAGAGTTTAATGCTCTCTTTTGCAGTTACCTCACCAAACACATACAGCTGCTGGAGAGATGACAGGGGTTATTCACCAAAAAAAACACAGTATCTACAAACCATGCCAGATGTATACAGATAGAATGAAATCCGTGTCACTGTAATCTGTACTGTATAGGATGAGGTGACTTAGGCCTGGACTCAAGGCCAGTCTCTGATACTGTCATAGTGGGAATAGTGCACATTCACAAATCAGATATAGCTGATGACATCAGCAGTGTCTGGTGATGAGAATATGGCAATAACAGTTTCCCACATGTTGGTGCACAAGGCTGTCTGCAATGTCAAGCAAGTGCAAACACACGCACACACACATCCCAATTGACTGTGTTGAGACTAGAACTCCTCCCTAAGTACACAGAACACAGAACTATAAGTTTAAGGCAAGCGCCACAGCTGACATCTGACTTGGAGTGTATAAGACAATACTTTATAACTGATGACATCAAGCTGTGTCTGGTGAGGAGAATATGGCAATAACAGTGTCCCACATGCTGGTGTAAAATGTTCTCTGTAATGTCAATCAAGAGCACACACATGCACAGGTGTGCACACACACACACACACACACACACACACACACACACACACACACACACACACACACACCAGTTGACTGCAGTGAGAATAGAACCTGTACCTATCCAAGTGCACAGACTATAGAACTCAGCATTTTATGCTAGTGCCACAGCAAAAGTCTGACTTTTCCAAGGCTGCAGGGCAACTTATAGTATATGACATCAGCAGGGCATGTTGGAGAGAAGATGTTGGGAGGCCTACATGAAATGAATGTGTAGGCATGTGCAAGTATCAAAATACTGCCAATCTATGGAATTGGGGTGGTAGGTGTAGGATACACACCTCTGCTTTTCTGACTAAGCACACACACACACACACACACACACACACACATACACACACACACACACACACACACACACACACACAGTTGATTGCAGTGACACACACACACACACACACACACACACACACACACACACACACACACACACACACACACACACAGTTGATTGCAGTGAGAACAGACCCCCCTACCTAAGTATACAGACTACAGAACTCAATACTTTACCCTAATGCCACAGCACAAGTCTGACTTTTACAAGTATGCAGGACAACTTATATGGAGATGACATTAGCAGGGAATTTTGGAGAGAAGATGTTGGAAGGTCTACAAGGAATGGGTGTGTAGGCATGAGCAAGTATCAAAATGCTGTCACTCCATGGAATTGAAGTGATAACTGTAAGATACATACTTTTGCTCTTCTGGCTAACCCCCCCCCCAAACACACACAGTTGACACCATGGAAAACAAAGCCCCTGCCTAAGTACACAACCTACATAACAGAATACTTTATGCTAGCATCACAGCAAAAGTCTGACTTTTACAAGGCTGGAAACAACTTATACTGGATGACATCATCAGGACATGTTGGAGAGAAGATGTTAGGAGGCCTGCATGAGATGGATGTGTAGGCATATGCAAGTATCAAAATACTACCAATCCATGGGATTGGAGTGGTAACTATAGCTTACACCCCTTGCTCTTTTGGCTAGACACACACACACACACACACACACACACACACACACACACACACACACACACACACACACACACACACACACACACAGTGGACTGCAGTGAAAACAGAATCCCTGCCTACCTAAGTACATAAACTACAGAACATAGTATTTTCACTATTGCCGCAGCATAAGTCAGAGTTTTAGAAGGCTACAGGACAACTTATAGTGGATGACATCAGCAGGGCAGGTTGAAGAGAAGATATTGGGAGAACTGCATGAAATGGATGTGTAGGCATGTTGAGTATCAAAATACTGTCAATCCATGGGATTGGAGCAGTAACTGTAGGATGCACACTTCTGCTGTTCTGGCTAGACACACACACACACACACTCACACACACACACACACACACACACACACACACACACACACACACACACACACACACAGTTCACTGCAGTGATAACAGAACCCCTACTTATCTAAATACCCAGCCTACAGAACTCAGTACTTTATGTTAGTGCCATAGCACGAGTCTGACTTGTACAAGGCTGCAGATCAACTTATAGTGGATGACATCAGGAGGGCATGATGGTGAGAGGATTTTGTGAGGCCTGCACAGGTTCAGAGCTTCATAGCCTCATAGGTGGTTACCAGGCTTATGGCCCTAGGGCATTTACAAGCCTAGCTGTGTAAAAGCAGAAGTACCTTTATTGAGCATAATAAGATGGTTGTTGTTAGCAGAGCAATTTTGTGATAAGCACCCTGCCGTTATCCATGAGGGACACAGGTGACACCCCAGGGGTGAATTTCCAATCACCAATCCAGTTGTCAATGTTGCATTTGAATAAGGTCATGTAGGAGCACTGCTTCACATGCAGTGTAACATTATTACAGAGGAGTGGCAGTCACTTAGAGATATATCTATCTCCATGGCATGTTCTGTTTATATCTAAGGCTAGGTTGAGATCCCTTGAGCAAGTTATTATTGTCCCATTTGATTTGCAGATGTCCAGCATTTTCAATAGGGCAGGGCCTGAGACTGCTATGTAGGCCAGGTATAGGTCACTCTCATCAGGCTACATGATACTGAGTACAGTGAAAGATCTTTCAGTCTTTCCATGTATGTCATGTTTTTTGGAGGCCATTGATTCTCTCAGTCACAAACCTCTGTGTTTTCTCCAGTTGCTGCAGTTGTCTGGTGAAGTACAGACAGAAGGGAGCATTGTACTTAATTAGTGGTCTGATAAGGGTCACATATATATGACCTCCCTGGTCTTGGATGTGATACTCTTATTTATGAAGTGCACAATGTAGAATGTATGTCTCACCACTATGAACACGTAGTGATTGAAGTGTAGATTGCTATCCACGTGTGTTCCCAAGTCTTGCAACAATGTACTTGAGCTTACAGGGGTGCTATGTATATCATAATTAGCAGTGGTACTTCATTGTCAAAGGGGGCAATGAGGCATTTTTTTTACTTTAAGGTTCAGTACACGAGACTGGCACCAATCATTTGTCTGTGTCAGCCCTTTCTGTAATATGTTAGCATAGTTGGGGGACTCTATATTAGTGCGCCCAGTTTACAGTCATTTGCAAGCTTGTTAAGCCATAGGCCATCTACCTTTGCCTGAACTTTAGATAAATAGTTTCCAAACAGTTGAGGGCCCAGCACAGATCCTTGTTGTATTCCACTGGTATGTGTTCTAGTGATGGAGATGCAACTCCCAACTTTGACAGTGTGCATTTTTTTCAGTGAACAGTTTGGGTATTTATCTAGTAATGTATGCTTTAATCTCAAGATGGGAGAGTTTCTCTATAATACCTGAATGGGGGATAGTGTCAAAGGCTTTGGATAAATTAACATAGGTAGTATATCTTGTTATCCTTCATCTAGGTCTTTGGGGTCATTATCAAAGAAGTCCACTAGGTTTAGTAAACAAGATTTACCCCTAACAAAACAAAAAACGGGTCAGCTCAAGTTTGTTGAAGGTCACTTATATTTCTGTGTATAAGGTCCATGATGATTCATTCCATAACCTTGCAGATAAGACTGTTTAGGCTTATGGGACATTAGTTCTAGCTTTGCATGTTACCAGATTGATGTGCATTGCATATCACACAGCATATTAATTTATGTAGAGTACTTGATATGTGTGTGAAAAAAGTACTGAGACACCAGGGTTGCAGTGCTTGGGGGAAGGTAACACATGGCTGTATTGTAAGTATATGACATGTCATTAGATAGGGCATTCACTTTGTTATTTTTCTACATATAATTTTATGTCATAAACTGGAAATGGACAGTAAACAGCACTAATGCATAATAATATTTAGGTTTCCATAGCGCAGAGAGCAGTGGGTTTGCGCAACAGTTGGCAAAGTGCTTGCTCATGTGAGCATTAATTACCCAGTTTGCACCATAGGTAAGCACTGCTCAAATGTGAGCAGCATTGCTAAAAGTCTGAAAGTTAGTATTGACTGTAGGAAATGCACCTGCTGCTTAATTGAATCTGTGGCAGCAGGTGTAAATAGGTTCATAGGTTCATAGGTTCATACTAGGCTATCTGCCCAAGGGCATTTATAAGCCTAGCCCATAGTTATGTGGCTTTCGCCACCCCTTTAGTTTGAATAAAAACTATGCCTATCATTTTGCTGTGCCTCTGTCAAGCAGTGACACTGAAGTAATCCCTGGGGTATATCTGCAATCTCCCATCCATTGGTCAAGATTCCTCTTGAACAAGGCCAGAGAGGTGCTCTGCCTCACATGTACCGGGATTTTGTTCCACAGCATAGGGAGTCTCTGGGTGATGAATCTGTCCCTCCAGCACGTTCTATTTATAACCGTGTCAAGCATTGACACATTTATTTTGGTAAATGCATTGACACATTTATTTTTGATCCCAGATGATACTGGGTTTGCATCCAGGTGTATCTAAGACTTTTAAATAAACAATGACAATGCAATGACATAAATTATTTATACTACATGTGTTTCTGTATGCTGGCATTGTGCAGCAGGGTTAAGTGGCATTGCTCAGAGGTAATAGTGGCACTGTGCTGTCACTTACCATTGCTTGGCATTGTTACGTGATGCCAAACTTAGTGCAAACATATAGGCCAAAAAGTGAAGTGATAAATTGCTTTTTCTGCTACTTATGTGTATTATGTCTTATTCTATTTTTTGACCAGATTATAGGTGTTAAAATGGGGTAAATAGGAAAATTGTGAAATGGGGAGCAAGCAGAGGGAAAACAAAAGGAAAGCAATACAGGAATGTGCAGCAGGAGAATGGAAAGAACCATAGCTATCCATTTCTTCAATAGCAAAAACTGATCATATATACAGAATATTAGTTGCATTTGGGCTGTCACCTCCAGACAGAGGGGTGACAACAATGTAATCATGTTGTATAGCCAACTGGACCTAATCAAGTTTGTTAAGAAGACACGTGTGAAATGGAGAGCTATCTATGGGATGATTTTTTTTTGTGGGACAGGTCCCCATTTTTTCTCTTTAATTCAGTAAGATAGGACTGCTGGGTAAGGGAAGTAGGTATGTCTGGTTTAGGTAAGTTGGGTAGGTGAGAAAGCAAATGCAAACAAACAAGACAAGCAAGACAAGAGACAGGGATGTGAAGGGCACAAAAGTTTGGGGGACACCATGACTGGGAAGAGAGTTGGGACAACACAGGCTCATGCTGGTCAGGTTTGGAGACAATGAGAATTGAGTCTCACCCACTGGACTGTGATCAGTGTCCCCTTACTCCACTGGTGACTGGAATGCTTGATGTTTTCTCCTCCTATGGGCTAATTGAGAGAGCAGCATCTCCATCTGGTGTAGGTGTACACCATTGCTCCAGTGCACAACCCTATGCACCAACCCTGGAATCTCCAGGTGGGTGATGAAATCACCACTTCCAATACTGCTCTTGGAGAGTACCACTGCACCAGCTTCCAGGGCAGTACTACCTGAGGGCACACATAGTGCAGGGGCAGCAGATACACTGCTGCCAGTTTGGCTCCTGGGCATTCTGGGCATTGGTGCTGGAGCCAGTAGAATGGAGGCAGGCTAATCCACTAGGGCCAGTCTACCTCACTGTGCTGTGTAGCATTTAGTGATGTGGTACACATGGAGGACATGGAGACAATTTGACAACACATAATAGTAAATGAAAAAAGAGATAAGGCTTGGGAGGAGAGAAAAATAGATAACATTAACACCATCATATGTAGAATACAATGCATCAGCACAATTATACACCTATTTTATCTGAAGTAAAACATTTAAGTATGCATCCTAACAGACACACTATGCTGCAGATTGCTGAAAGCAATCCTGAAATGTGCATACATTGCACATATGCAAATTCCAAATATACAGATTATAGTTTACAGCAGGGCATTTGTGCCACTGGTATAGAATTTTTAATTTAATGTAAATATTATTAAAGAAATAGTATTGTATAGTTATGAATCATGGTACTTGAACCCACAGACTCTTACTAAAGTCTAATATTTGACTCCTACAATCGGTTTGTTCTACAGACTAATGCATGCATACTTGCTTTTACAGTTGGGGTATGCATGCTCAATTTGATACAACTGTATAAAAGACCAAAACGCTATCTTTAACTTTTAAAGCTAAAATAACACTTCTCTTCTGCTGCATACATGCCACTTGCTTCCCCAAGTTTCTCCATTCGAGCAACATGAGCCTGCCTATTGAACTCATATTCAGTGGCAGTTGAGGAAAGAACAGAAAAGAGCAGAGGAGCATTATGCATACCATTCTTGCATATATTTAGCTTTCTTAGTCTTACAAGTACTATCTTATTGTCATACTTACACAGCTGTGGGATGTCCACAGTTTCAAACTCACTCAAACAATGGTTGAGCATTTCCCTTTTTTGCCTGTGTAGGTCATTAAAATGATGTCTACATTGCAGTCCAGTGTGTGGGATGTCAGTGGCACTAGATACAACCTGGGCCACACTATTTTGTACCTCAGACTTGTACTAGGAGCCAGAATATTCCCTCTACAGAAGCCTTCACCTGTGGCTCTTTACCAGGAGTTGAATAAATATCTTGGACTCTTGGACACCCCATCTCTATGTCCTACACTTGGCACTTCCCTCTCTAATGCCAGACATATCTACCAACCAAATTAGACCAATGTAAATTGATGCTTTCCCACCATTTCCAGTTATCGTGTTTACTTTTAGTACACAAACCTGAGCAATGATGCCAGCCACATTTGCAGAATTTTAAGTGGAGTACAACAGTTCCAAGCAGGGAAGAATTAAATAATTGAAACTGGAAGGCTAAGTTAACACTTGGCCTTAGTTTGAGGGGTGTCTATTGATATAGCCTGGAAATATATATTGGAAATTGGAAACTAACTGTTAGGTGAGTTAAGTTTGCAGACATGCATTTGTAACATAAATGTAATGACCTGACACATTTGTTTTTGCCTTTATACATTGAGGACAATAGTTTTTTAGACTGTTGGATTTAAACCTACGCATAAGGGACAAAACATTTTTCCCACAGTGTTGATTTTCCATCTTTGGCACAGATGAAGTGCTACTCAGACATAGTCAGGAATCATACATAAATGCAAGTGACAGTTTGAGCTGTTACATATGTATTTGTGCAACCTGACAAGGTTATTGAATATAGATCAGGTTGTGTATGTGTCTTATGTAATTGTGAATGCCATGCAAGTCAAGAAAGCAGAATTATGCTTACAGAAATATAGTAGCCAATATAACCTTAGTTGTACATCTGAAAACACAATAATGGTGTCTCATCTCACATACACATAATTCATATCATCTTGACTATCTAAAGTGCTATAAGTGAGAGTGAATATAATGGGATGTGGAACAACAGTAAAAGTGTATTGAATTTCCTGTATTAGAACCCATGACCATGTGTATGGCAGTCCTATACTTATACCTGTTGCAACAATAATGTTGAAATAGCACTTGTCTATCTTTCTGTTAATTGCTATAAACTGCACTGTCAAAATTAGGTTGTATACCCTGTACCAGAACCCAGGACCATTTGTACTCCATCCCTGCACATACACCTGCTGCCACAGGACTAGTTACATGAAATTTACTATTTCCTAATTATTCTTAAGGTCTCTGTGTTCATCAATGTGCAATGCCACTTAGCGTGTTTCCATTGTGCCCAACAGAATTAATTGAATGATCTGATTTCAATATTGGCTGCCTGAGTCTTGTCTGCAAGTGTTTGATGGCTGCAGCTGTTGGGAAACCTTGCTAACCACCACTCAACACCCCTAAGTGCAGTTGTGGAATGGAAAACATAAATTGCAACAATGTACTGTTTTTGACCTTTGTCCTTTTACAAATGCCATGTTTGCAGGTGTTCTGCAAGTGTTCAATCTGCTTCCTGGGTGGGCCAGTAGTCCAGTTTGCACACTGCTGCGCTTTGTGTAAATGAGATAATGACAGCTAAACCTGACATTCTTTTTTTCCCCATTTTCCATATTTGCACTAAGCCGCTCATCTCACAAACACTGACCACCCTACAAAAAAAGAAAAAAAAAGGAAAATTAGTTGAACTAAGGAAAAGCAATCTATGACATACACACTACAAAATGTTAGTACACATGAAATATTTCTACATAGTTATGAATTTGAACTCGCACTCCAATGAACCTTCAGAACACAGTAAGCATACCTTATCCCTCTTTGCTACACAAACATCTTTGCAGCAAGGAAATGAAATCATTCTGCACACAGCACTGCAATCTCATCTACAGTAATATGAAACCATATAACAGTTATTTGTACATTTATTAATTTTGGATGTTGTGAACTGAGTGATCACACAACCAGTTATGAGTACTGCTTGAAAACATGCAGCTCTGTCTTACCTCTCTGTGCTTATTCCTCATTCTTTTGGATCTGACCAATAATCTAAGACATGCAGTCTGTAAGTCATTCTATATCATTGTCCTTAAAATGTATGAGGATATTAAATGCCAATAACAGAATATGCAGTTGACAATAAATGACAGGGAGGTTGGACGTTAATGAACAGAAACTGTGACATGTGTGCTGCTTACTTGCATTTCCAACTTTGACAAAATTACATCTAACACTTTCTAAGTGTAACCTGATACACCCACTGGATGTAGGGCATTCTGCATTGCTGTTATGTTTTTTTCCTTCTTTCTACCAGTAATCATTCACATTTTCAATCCATAAAAAATAGAGAGGGAGTGTCTGCACTATGTTTAAATCTGATACATGGATCCAAGAATTTGGGATTCAGCAATTCCAATGAGTTTATACCTCATCTACGTCTTCACCCTGCTGACAACCCTGAATCTACACCATAAAAAGGCAGCCATGTAGCTAGAGAAACTGAAGGTGCGGAGACTTGTCTATGTGGAGAACATAGAAAAGAGACTATTACTTTGGGAAATATCTGCACAGAAGACTATTGAACTTGAGACTTTAAGCTTGCATTTTGTCAGCTATATAATGCATATGCTGAAATGTAATTAAGAAAAATCTGGTTAACAGTTTTATCTCTATATTTTGATGAGCAAAGGCTACACTTTTATCCGTAGGAATTATTTAGAACTGCACTGATGGCATGGGCATGCTTGTCAGGGCATTTCACAGGTATACATTTTATGATTGGGAATACCTTAAAATGGAATGTTCTGTGTTAAATCTTTAGATATGTTTCAGGGGCAATTAATTTGATAGCATTTTTAGCATTTCAAAGATGGCTCATTAGCAAAATGTGTCATTTGCCTCTTCTTTTGGGGGTGGGGGCAAAGCTGCATTTCTGTTATGGTACAAAGAAGGATACATTGGTATTGTTACTTTCCTTTTTTGCATCTAGCCTGTTATTTATATTTCAAATCTCTAGACTGCTTTATGCTTCTCCAGTGGGTAATACAGAAATGTTACCTCTTCTGCTTTATCTGGGAACAGTTTTATTGTAGTTATGGGATAGTTATGTGTATTATCCTTTTGCTGTCTTTTAGGTCACCTAGGACTATGGCACCCAGGCATCTCAATCCTCAAGGAACACTTTTCACTGACCCTGAGAATCAGGTCTTTGTGGATGCTTTTAGGTGACATAGTGCCTTCCTGCTTGAGAGGGGATATAGAGATATGTCAGGCAGAATACAAATTTGGCAGCAGATAGTTGCAGGTGTTAATGCAGTAGGCAGCCACAGCAGGATATATGATTAGATGTGCCATATGGTCATTGACATGATCTCATCTGCATGGAGGAGAGCAGTCACAGTGACCCATAATCAGAAGGGTACCAGGGAAGCCTGTTACAGAGCCACCACTAACAGCAAATGAAGAGTTCCTGTCCACTATCAGGGATCCAGACAGCTCCAAGGAAAGTGCAGAACAGCATGTCCTTGAAATTGACATTAGTGCTTCTGTTTTAGGGACAACAAGCATATACCATGAGGAGCTTCCAGGTAATCTCAGTTGTTAAATACTGTTGTATAGAAAAATAATTTAAATCAATATGTTAGTTCTGTTTCACAAGAATTTTTTTTGCACGGTGGGATTGAAGATTGCTACAGTTAATGCCACATTCTGATTGATTGCATATGGACTTAGGTTGGAATTGTCATCCAAGTTCTTGTTGAAAGTATAGTTAATGGACATATAAAGGGGAAAAAGTATTAACCCCTGTGTTACTGTTAATTGTGATGGTGTTGTCCATACATTTTGCTTAACATCTTCCAGGACCATCCAGCATATGGAGCATAACATCATCTGAACCTGGTAAGCCAAACATTTTTATGTCAGTACTGATGAGCAATTCAATTAAATATTTTAGTGTGTGATGATGTTGATGTTAGGACTGTTGTGTGCATTGCTGTACTGTCTAATAGTGGCACAACTGTTATTTTGTTAGCATATATTGGACTATATTAGTGTAAGTATTAATTGTTCCTGTGTTTGTTGGTTATTATCACAGGTGATCCTGACATTGGAATTATGGGACTTCCACCACCATATGGCAGCGTATAAGCAGACTCTGATGATGATGGTGGCCAAATAGAGGCACAGTCAAGGGGTGCAGATGTTGAATTTGACACTGAGGTTAACAATCAGCTATACCCTGAAATTCCATTGGACAGAGCCAGTAGGCATACATCTACCCATTCCTGTAAGCCCTCAGATATTGGACACATGGAGGGTGAAACAATCAATCAGGGTAGTATGGTTACTGTGACTTCAGTGCTTGCTGACTCTGGCTGTAGCCAAAAATCTGGGCAAGGTTCCATGCACAAGGGTTGCTAGGGGCACTCAGAGGAGGCCTGCTGTTCATCCTTCACCTGATCCAGGTGTTTCTTCCTGTGCCACTCAACATATGTTTAGGGCCATCATGGAGGCACAGGCACATTTCCATAGGTCCTCCAGAGAAATTCTTAAGGTTGTAGATATGGCACAGGCTGATATGTATGATTGCTTCAATGGATCTGATGAATAACACATTGGAATGAGCAGTGTCTGCGATGCAACGTCTGCTGGGAGGGATATGGCATCTTTATGGGCATAGCTCAGCCACATCATCTGCTGTTAGCCAATGTAGCCATGCCCAATCATGTTTCATAGTGGCAGCACTTCCACTGCTCCATCAGTTACAGACATATCCACACCCAGACATGGCAAGCCTAGGGACTGTAGTCCTGGGCATCCTAATAAGGGGAGCTTGTCCAGCAGACATCAGTCATGTTCAGGTAGCAGCAGTGCATCTGAGCATGGGTGTGGGTGTGACAGTGCAACTCCTGACAGAGCCAGTTCTCATGGTCAGGTACGACAATGATGAACTGCCACCTCTACCATGCATGGCTCACACCTATCCAACATACCAAGACGTAGATTTAGCACAGAGCCTAAATGTATTCATGCAGACACTCACACACCAGTTTCACCTGGAAGACCCATACAGACACACACACACACACACAACAGTTATATGGTTCAGCCACGAAACTTGAAACTCATTTTGTCTCACTGGCCAGTTCTTGTTTTATCTGAATGTCTGCCTGCTTCTCTTTCTTACTCATACACACTCACTGAACTTTTGTGTCAGCCTAGGCTTCCTGCCACCCCACGCAACACCCTGTGCAAGTGATGATAACTGTGCTATAACCCTGTTTTGTACCTTTTGGATTCAGGGATACATAAGCTTTGTGTCTGATGCTCAGGGTGCATTGTTGACTTAGTGCTTAGTATATTTGCACTTGTGATGTTGAATTGGTAATTGTACCTTTGATGTATATTGGTTTTAGAAAGTTAGACAGTTGATAGTATCAAAATATTTTCATCTTTGTTGTTAATGATTTTGTGAGGATCATGAATTCTGAAACTGAAATCTGTATCATTACTTTCTAACATCTGTCTTTAATGCTTTTCTAATACAAACATATGGTGCTAAACTGAGGATATGCAGTGATCATCATTACTTTTTTGAGAGGTATGACTGTGTGAATCTTTGATACCTGAGGCCTACTACTTAATAATAGACACATATAAGTCAAATAAATCTCTGCTGCCACATACTAAGGTCATTTCTCTACAAATCTCCCACCTTTTATTAGCTTACAGTACTAAGTAACAACATGCAAGGATATGCCAGTCATTCATATTATTACACAATACACTCCAGGTTCAACACTTACCTTGTAAATCCAGCTGTTGCAACAGTTTTAGTTCAGGGCTGAGTCTGTCTGATGAAAACAATACATGGGTGGGTAAAGGTCATGAGAGTTGCCTGGCATCAAAATTTCTATACGTATATGCATAGAAGGAAGGTTTTAGACCCTTAGCTAGTGAGTGAATGTGCTATGTGTTGTCTCTTAGCAAATGCAAGGGCATATTGAGCACACGTACATCTGTCTACACCCACAGCAGCTGCTTCTTCCCCCCTCCAACTCTTCACCTGCATGTGGCTGTGGTGACCTCGCCAATGGTGGTGGGATGTGTGCCCCTTCCACTTGTTGATCCTGTTAAAGCTGTTTTCTCACAATGATGTTGTGTAGCATGGCACATACTCTGAATATTTCAATACATGTCTGTGGATCATACTGCAGGGCTCTGCCAGATGTAGCTAGGTTCAGGAACTGCAACTTCAGCAGCCCAAACACAAGTTCTATGGTATTTCTGGTTTGAGCATGTGTCTCCGTATGGTGTTCTTCAGCAGGTGTTTGTGCATTTCTGATGGGTGTTACCAGCCAAGGTTCTAATACATAACCTACATCCCCAAGTAAATGACCCTATGGGATATCCCCCCCCCTAGTGATCATCTGATACACTTGGGAGGTGTGCCAGATATGTGAGTAGTAGTACCTGCCTGGGTTGCCAGCACACACATTCAAGGATGACCCCTTTGTCATTACACATGACTTGGCAGTTAACAGAATGGAAGCCCTTTCTATTAATGTAGACCCTTAACTGTTCACTGGGTGGTGCCTTAATTTCTACATGTATGCAATCTATGTCACCCAGTACTTCAGGGTAGTGTGCTACAGGGTAGAATACTTAAATATTTCTAGCCCTAGTCTCAGGAGTACAGGGAATATGTATGTGGTAACTAGCATGTTGTAGCATAACATTCAGGAAATGATGGAGGATCCTGGATCCTGATGCCTGTGACACCCCCAGCATGTCCCCTGTTGGCCTCTGAAAGGTACCTGTAGCTAAAATTCTAAGTGTTTCACATACCTTTGTCTCCAATGGGATGGGTTCTCCACAGTCTGTCCTGTCTCTGAGATGAGGACAACAGAGTTTGCAGAGTTCCTGTAGTCTGTCTGTATCCACTGTGTTGCACTCTACAATTTCCACATCATGTAGATTGTGATAAGTTACCCAGGGTCTGAAAACTCTTCTCCTTCTTGGCCTTTGTCTATTAGCAGTAGTAGTAGCATAGACCTCAGCCTGTTGCACATACACATGAATTAAAGCCACAGTAGTCCCTAACATTGTTTCTGTGTAGACTCCTTTCTGTAGCTGTATTCTAATAGGTTTTAGAATTCACAGGGAAAACCATCACTGAGTCTACACAGTTGCTTTATAGCTTGTAGAATAGCCCTTCCATCTTGGATTGGTTGATTAGCATACAGTTCAGCTGCTTATGCTGTAATTTGCATGCCATGGTGTTTACCTAGTTTATGTGGCTCTACATGGCTCAACACACCATGTAGAACCACTGATTGAATCCAAAACAGTGTGCTATTATATGCTCACCATGGTGAGATGCATACACAGTGTAATCGGACAGTGCAGGCTTTATTGAATCTGGCTGTAAGTCTAGATTTACTACAAATAATTGTAAGCAAATCATCCAGCTTTTGATATGAGTAACACAGATCATTGGTGTTATCAGCTGCCATCTTTAAATATACATAGCAGTTAGTACACTGTGCAAGATACTTGTGCTTTAGCAAATCATTCATGGTGTACTCATTTAAGGAATTAATTTTCAGCTGCAAATCCGAAGTAAAACTTCGCCAAATCATTCTTGCAGACAGCAGTAAATATTTACATACCAGATCAGTCGAGGCCCGGGTTAACAACGACTGCCACCAGTACTGTTAGCCACCAGGGTGCTGGCAGAAATTGGGCTACTGTTGGCCAAAGGAGGAGAAGAGGGGGAAGGCATGTCTGAAGGCAGGAAGAAAGGAGAAAGGCTAGGACTGTGGTAGTGAGGGTCGGAACTTTGAATGTTGGCAGTATGACTGGTATAGGGAGAGAGCTAGCCGATATGATGGACAAAAGGAATGTTGGTATATTGTGTGTGCAAGAGACCAGATGGAAGGGGAGTAAGGCTAGGTGTATCAGAGGTGGCTTCAAATTGTTTTATCATGGTGTGGATGGGAGGAGAAATGGCGTAGGAGTTATCCTGAAGGAACAGTATGCTACGAGTGTTTTGGAGGTGAAAAGAGTGTTGGATAGAGTGATGTTTATGAAGCTAGAAATTGATGGTGTAATGATGAATGTTGTTAGTGCATATGCTCCACAAGTTGGGTGTGTGATGGATGAGAAAGAAACATTTTGGAGTGAGTTGAGTGAGTTGGATGAAGTGGTGATGACTGTACCCAAGGGTGAGAGAGTGGTGATTGGAGCAGATTTCAATGGGCATGTTGGTGAAGGAAACAGAGGGGATGAGGAAGTGATTGGTAGGTATGGTGTTAAGCAAAGGAATGCAGAAGGTCAGATGGTAGTGGATTTTGCAAAAAGGATGGACATGGCTGTGGTGAATATGTATTTTAACAAGAGGGAGGAGCATAGGGTGACATACAAGAGTGGAGGAAGATGCACACAGGTGGATTATATCTTATGTAGGAGGGCCAGTTTGAAGGAGATTGGAGACTGTAAAGTGGTGACCAGGGAAAGTGTAGTTAGACAGCATAGGATGCGGTTTGTAGGATGACATTGGTGATCAAGAAGAGGAGGAGGAGTGTAAGAGCAGCACCAAGGATCAAATGGAAGAAACTGGCAAAGGGTAATTGTGAGGTGGAGTTCAGGGAAGAGTTAAGACAGGCACTGGGTGGCAGTGAATACTTACCAAATAGCTGGGTAACTACAGCAGAGCTAGTAAGGGAGACGGCTAGAAAGATGCTTGGTATGATATCTGGACAGAGGAAGGACGACAAGGAGACATGGTGGTGGAATGAGGAAGTACAGGAGAGTATACAGAGAAAGAGGTTTGCAAAGAAGAAGTGGGATTGTCAGAGAGATGAAGAAAGTAGGCAGGAGTATAAGGAGATGAGGTGCATGGCAAAGAGAGAGGTGGCAAAGGCTAAGGATAAGTCATATGAAGAGTTGTATGAAAGGTTGGACACTAAGGAGGGAGAAAAGGACCTGTACCAATTGGCTAGACAGAGGGACCAAGCTAGGAAGTATGTGCAGCAGGTAAAGGTGATAAAGGATAATGTGGGAAACATACTCCCAAGTGAGGAGAGGGTGTTGAGCAGATGGAAAGAGTACTTTGAGGGGTTGATGAATGAAGAGAATGAAAGGGAGAGAAGGTTGGATGATGTGAGGATAGTGAATCATGAAGTGCAATGGATTAGCAAGGAGGAAGTAAGGATAGCTATGAAGAGGATGAAGAATGAAAAGGCTGTTGGTCCAGATGACATACCTGTGGAAGCATGGAGGTGTTAGGTGAAATGGCAGTGGAGTTTCTAACCAGATTGTTTAATGAAATCTTGGAAAGTGAGAGGATGCCTTAAGAATGGAGAAAAAGTGTTTTGGCACCGATTTTTAAGAATAAGGGTGATGTGCAGAGCTGCAGTAACTACAGAGGGAAGAGTAGTGGAAGTAGGTTAAGAAGGGAGGTGATGATTAGTGATCAACAGTATGGTTTCATGCTGGGAAAGAGCACTACAGATGTGATGTTTGCTCTGAGAGTGTTGATGGAGAAGTGCAGAGAAGGCCAGAAGGAGTTGCATTGTATTTTTGTAGACTTATAGAAAGCATATGACAGGCTGCCTAGAGAGGAGCTGTGGTATTGTATGAGGAAGTCGGGAGTGTCAGAGATGTATGTAAGAGTGGTACAGAATATGTACGAGGGTAGTGTGACAGCGGTGAGGTCTGCAGTGGGAGTGATGGATGCGTTTAAGGTGGAGGTGGGATTATATCAGGGTACAGCTCTGAGCCCTTTCTTATTTGTAATGGTGATGGACAGATTGACAGACGAGATCAGGCAGGAGTCCCCGTGGACTATGATGTTTGCAGATGACATTGTGATCTTTAGTTAGAGTACGGAACAGGTGGAGGAGACCCTGGAGAGATGGGGATATACTCTAGAGAGAAGAGGAATGAAGGTCAGCAGGACAAACACAGAATATATGTGTGTGAATGAGAGGGAGGATAGAGGAATGGTGAGGATGCAGGGAGTAGAGGTGGTGAAGGTAGATGAGTTTAAATACTTGGGATCAGTAGTTCAGAGTAATGGTGAGTGTGGAAGAAAGGTGAAGAAGAGAGTACAGACAGGATGGAGTGGGTGGAGAAGAGTGTCAGGAGTGATTTGTGACAGACGAGTACCAGTAAGAGTGAAAGGGAAGGTCTAAAAGAGGGTAGTGAGACCAGCTATGTTATATGGGTTGGAGACAGTGGCATTGACAAAAAGGCAGGAGTTAGAGTGGGATGTGGCAGAGTTAAAGATGTTAAGATTTGCACTGGGTGTGATGAGAGCGGACAGGATTAGGATTAGTCAGCCCAGGTTGGAAGGTTTGGAGACAAACCCAGAGAGGCACGATTACGTTGGTTTGGACATGTGCTGAGGAGGGATGCTGAGTATATTGGGAAAAAGATGCTAAGGATGAAGTTACCAGGTAACAGGAAAAGCGGAAGGCCTAAGATAAGGTTTATAGATGCTGTGAGAGAGGACAGGCAGGTGGTTGGTGTGACAGAGCAAGATGCAGAGGACAGGAAGAAATGGAAACAGATGATCCACTGTGGCAACCCCTAATGGGAACAGCCAAAAGATGATTTTTAGCTGCAAATGAATAAGGAATTCTAAAAGATAAGGATAATCAAAATCAGTTACCAAAAAAAACTAAAAGAGATTTTAAATCAACTTCTATGACAAAATTCACACAAAAATATAAAGTAAATATGAAATTAAGTAGGATAAAGTCATTTATTTAACTGTACCAGTTGTGGATGTCATAAAAGCTGGAATTCCTTTACATCACATTCAGATGTCCACAGTAGCTTCTGCTCACTATTGCTCGCAGCTGCCTCTCTTTTTAACAGTAAAGATCAATAAATTATAAACCAACACAGGATTGTTTAGATGAGCTCTGGATTGTCCTGTCTACAGTCTGTGTGAATTTATAGCTGACTAGACTCCCTGAGATGGTTAGAGTTTGCCTGTCTAAAACCTACCCCTTTCTAACAACTAGCAGTGAAAATTAGAACAACAAAATATAAATCAAAGTAAATCTTCTTGTCTAAAATGTATCCCTTTTTTTCCTATAAACAATGAAAATAAGTAGTAGAAAGCAAAATATGAATTAAATAAATCTTCTTTTACTAGGCAACTGCACAGTAAAATTAACACAATTAATTAATTAACACAAAACAACATAGGATTGTTTCATTGTCAAAGATGCCGTGCCCACTTCCAGTGAGAATACATTTAACTTTGCACACAGATCCCTGTGTACTTTATCCCACTTTTAATATGAATCATTCTCTCTGCAACATGAAGATGAGTCCATCCTGTCAAAAGTGCACACTTTCCCTTAAGAGCCAGACTTCTCCTGCAGTATTTCTGACTAATGCTGTGCTCTCTAGAATATGTAACTAGATAGATAGGAGGCTCAATTTGAACCATGGGAAACTTGTGTGTTTGTGTGATGGGGGGTTTATAGAGTCAGGTGAGCATGTTCTTAACCACAACTGTACTCCAACATCCACTGTGTAGAAACATTTTAAACTGCTAGATAAATCAACCATCCTTTTATTTCATCTTTCACAACTACTGCTTCTGGTGAGGTCATTCTTTGTAAAGTGCACTCTCATACGATGAAAGTCAGACTTCTCTTCTGGTGCTTGTAGTTCCTACAGTGACGTCTAAAATATGTAACTAGATATGTAGGTGGTTTGAATACAGCAATGGTTCCTATGTCTGCTTAGAGCTCATAATATATTGGAATGCTTTTACTCACACAAGCAATGTGTAACATTTCACTCAAGTGACATGTTTTACCTAAAACCATCATCCAACATCAATGTATTGCGATATAATCATAGCAGTATTTTTTTTTTCAATAAAGGGGTAATGTCATCCCATTAAAGATGATGTATGTCTCACTTGTAGTTAGAATTCCACTGTGGTGCATGCGTATAATGCCATGACTTGTAGATTATGTTACTAAGTAGGTAGGATGCTTGAATCTCACAGTGGTGAACTTGTGTGTGTGGGATTATACAGTCAGGTAGGTATGATTTCCACAACAGGTGAAATCAATCAATTTCCACCCGGAGAAACATTTAGATCAGTAGATGAGTCCCCCATCCTCTCATCCCACTTTTCATAACAACATCTCTGCAATATACTGATAAGGCCATTCTTTCTAATGTGCACTCTCACACTTTAAAAGTCAGACTTCTCCTGTGGTTCTTGCAGTGCTTACACTGTTTTTAGAATGTGTAACTAGAACGTTAGGAGGTTTGAATACTGCAGTGATCACCTTCTAAGTGTGTATATATGACTGTAAATGGATTCAGGATTGGTTTACCCATATTTGTAGAGACAATATTTACAACCATAGGTAGTTGTGAAAGTAATTTTAACACACACATTTCCTTGGCAACATACTGCTGGTGTCATCCATTCATAGATGGTGTAGGCCTCACTTGTACTTTGAATTCTCCTGCATCACTGGCTGCTGATACTGTGTTCTATCCATAGTATATGCATGTTTTTTTGTCCATCTTTATATAAATGTGATTACTGTCATATACTGTCAGCTACCTCACAACCAGTGTTATGTATTCTTCCACTTATGAGATGTATTTTCAGTGGTGCAGTGTTAAAATAGCAGATTCTACTATCCCCAGAGAAAATACATTTTGGCAACACAATGATTATGTAATGCTTACATAACTGCAGTATCTCATAAATGTAGTACAACTTCTCCACTGGTGCATGACTTTGATACTGTGCTTTGAAGACTGTGCCACTGCATAGGTAGAAGGTTTGAGTTCAGGTGAAAGTGTGTATTTCAGCTTCACACTTTGTAGACTACTCTTTAAATATATATACGATGCATAGCTGTACAGTGATATTGTTCCTATCGACCACTTTTTACCATAAATATCCATCTAACAAACAATGGTGATATCATCCATTAAGCTCTGTAGTCAAATACTCAGGTGTTTGTTTACAACACACATTAAGTGACAGCTTTCCGTGGCCTTATACTGTAAGTCATGAATGGCATCCACCACTGTTATAATGTGTACATTTACAGTGGGAAAGCTCTCACTCATTCCCTTTATCTCAGAGAGATTGGTTGTGACACAATCATATTATGTAATGACTTAGCAGAGGTGGAGTGTCACACTTGGATTAAGATTTCAACTGTGACACTTGTGTTTCTTCCATATATCCTTAGTCAGTGGAGTTCAACTTGCATTGCTTGCTGTTCAAATCCTGAAAAGGGCAACATTATATGACTGTACTGATATTACACAAAAAACATTGTATCTAGTTATTCATATCAATTTTTATGTTGAACAATGATATATAATCACATGTTGTGATTGCATAGTAGAGAAATTGTTATTCAGGGCATGTTGTGCTGTGAGTGCTCCTGTGGCATGTGCATTGAGTACTGGCTTGTATTGTATACCTCCACAGATAGACTGTGGTTCAATTGTAGGGCAGATTGTGTATATTAAATGATGGAAACAGCTTCCTTGGTAAAGAAACACTGAAATTGTACTACTTACTGTTGTCTGGACAGTAGCATGCATAGTGCCTTTTCAGCATTCTGATTAAATGAGATTGTTCAAATTATATTTGTAACGCCTTTCTGATTTCACATAATGATTTCAGTTATTTGTGACAGCCTCCATTGCTATCACCTGTGGCATATGCAGTCTATTCACAGTTCTGTAGAGAGCCTAGTTTCACAGGCAGGAGTTTATATCTGGTAATACCTGTCTGTCAGACAGCAGTGGCTTAAACACAGGAAGTAGTTATGGCACAGTCAGAGGGACACATTTTTCAGGCCTTGTCCTACAAGGTTGACCATCCATCCCCATTATAATTGGAAAGTACTGTAAGCCCTTTAAGGGCATTCTTCATGACATAACTGATCAAGGCTCTCAGTTGTCTCAAATATCTTGTGAGCACCTGTTTTCAAGCTTAAATAAATGTAATCTCCCCAGTGCCCAGTTTGTGTACTTTTCCCCAAGTTTTTTGATAAAGCATCTTCTGTTCAGGTTGTAGTTGTCTTAACCAATCTGAGTGTCACATTACAGCATCTCATTTACATTCTGCAGGCCAGTTTCTTCATTTCATGCTTTGTATATGTGGAAGTGCAGACCTGATGTTCTTTTCATCTTCAATTAGGTCTGTGCAATCCACATTTAAGAAGGGCATGATAGAAGAGCCTGTCATGGTGAGGGATCAAGCATCTGGTCATCTGCTGTGAGTCACAAAGTAAAGAGCAGGCCAGGAATAAGAAGGAGAAGCAGGCCAGGAATAAGAAGAAGCTGGAAGGAAGGATTCAGGGCCTGCCATGCTCGAGAAGAAGATCGAAGGAAGGGAAGGATTTGTTGCTGCTTGCTGCACTTGAGAAGGATTCATCTTAAGGAAGAGGATCGGCAATGTACATTTTATTTAAAATTGGAGAGGAGTTGCTGCTGCTGGTACTGCTGGAATGGCTGTGTTTTAGCACATTAGGTTTGAGGTTTATTTCTGTGCTCATCTTTGCAGATTGCAGGTAAGTTGACCTTTTAAATTCTAGTAAATCGCTAGGAGAGGAGGATATCAACCACAATAAAATCTGTTTGCCCTCCCCCTTTTTATGTTTCAGACAGATTTCTTGTGCTGTTATGAGGCACGGAGAGGTATAGTTCTTTATTTTTGGTCTATTCCTCATAGAATGTGTTGTTTTCTGACAGATCAGTAACCGGACTGAACTAAATAATGACAGACATTTGAGTTTCACACTTTCATATCCTTCAGAATGCATGCTAACACATATCCTGCTGATCTCACATTTTATTAAATTTATAGTAGCAATATTTAAATTTTTTTCATATGTTTTTGGTGCTTTGACCCTCCCCATTCTATGCTTCCTCCAGATGTGCAAAGGGGTTGAGTATGGGTTCAGTTTTTTGCCTTACATTTTTGGTCTGTTCCTCTTAAAATGTGGTGTCTTTTGGCAAACCTATGACAGAATGTACTAAGTAATGACCAGACATTTGAGTTTCAGAACTTTATATCCTTCAGAGAATACATCCTAACATATTCTATTATTCCAGCATTTTTCTAAGTTTAAGGGAGCAAGATTTAAAATCTGTCTGTATGTTTCTTTTTTTGCCCCCCCTCCCCCATTATTTTATGCTTCATCCAGATTTCTTGTGCTAAGAGGTTAAGGTATAGTTCCATATTTGTTTTGGTCTGTTCCTCTTAAAATGTGGTATTTTCTGGCAAATCACTAACTGAAGTCATTAAATAATGACCAAACATTTGAGTTTCAGAGCTGCACTTTTTCAGAGAATGCATGCTAGCACATATCCTGTTATTCCAGCATTTTTCTAAGTTTATAGGAGAAATATTTAAAATCATTCTGTATGTTGGTCCTTCCCCCACCCTCCATTATTTTATGCCTTGTCCAGATTTCTTGAGCTAAGACTCTGAGAGGTATAGCTTGCTCTCTCTCTCTCTCTCTATATATATATATATATATGTATATATATATTTTTTTTTTTTTTTGGTCTGCTCCTCTTAAAATGTGATATTCATGGCAAATTGCTGACTGAAGTTATTAAATAATGGCAGACATTTGAGTTTCAGAATTATATATCCTTCAGAGAATGCATACTAACACACATCCTGTTATTTCAGCATTTTTCTATGTTTATAGGATAAATATTTAAATTCTGTCTGTATTTTTGGGGTCCTTGGAGTCCCCATTATTTAATGCATAATCCAGATTTATTGTGCTAAGAGATTGAGAGGTATGTGACACAATGTCCAGATTTTTGCTTCCTATTTTTGGTCTTACCATTTGCTAGTGTGTTTAGTAGTGTGTTTATTAATAGAGCTGTATTCTTCAAAGTAGTGTTAGGCATTTATTGTGGGATTTGCAGATTTGTACCGATTGCTTCAAGGGGGGCCAGTTTCAGGATGGTGGTTTGACTTTCCTGGGAAAAGTATTCAGAAATCATAGATATTGAGTGTGCTTCCATTCTGTTTAAATGATTTGAAATGTAGAAAATCAGCTTTCATTGTTTTCAGTGCTTGTTGAATTATGTACATTTAATGGGGAAATATCTGTGGCATTTGTTACTTTTATTTTGAAAACTGTGGATTCTTTTCTTTCTTTTTTCTGGCAGTGACAGAGTTAAGCCTTGTTTTCTGTGGTGGAAATACATTTCTTTCTTAGTCTGAGACTATTCAACTATAAACTTGCATTATTTCAGTCCTTCTACCTCTAGAACACGGGCTATGATTACTTTATTCCAGAAAATGTGAGTATTTGGTGTGTAGCAAATTGTTCAATTTTGGGAGATTTCATTGTACAGTTTTTTGCTTAGACATTACAGGTGGTAGCTATGGTGGCATGGGCTCATAGAAATGAGAACTACCATTTGTTTACTTTTACTTTTCTGGTATGGGTATTGTGAACTTATGCATATACAAGTCTTAGAGGTATGTGTACTATAGTTATATGTGCATACGCATGTTTTACTGTTATTATTTGTCCAGGCAGCGCCCACTTAATTATTTCTGGAAATGATCAAACAGCTTGTACCTTATGCTAGTGTACAAGGATAAGTATTTGAACTGGTATATCCATCAGAAAATGTATGTTGCCACACAACCTCTTCTAGCAAATGAAATGTAAGACAACACTGAAATGTGGCCTGTTCTATGATTTTGGCCTTTTGCCCCCCACAAATGTTTGCTTTGTCCCCAGTTGTCTGAATATGGCAAGTTAAGGCATGAGGGTGTTGTGCATACCAAGTGCAGTGAATTCCACAGAATGATCATATTTTCACATACCGTGGTACATCCTAATCAATCACATTCATACTTGTCACTGATTGTTGTGCTTTATTATCTGTCTGTAAATATTTCTGCAAACTAAACCATGTGAGGTTCAGGTTGACTAAGTAATGATTGATCCGTAACTGATTTGCAATAATGAACTTTTTGTTAGATACGTTATGAATCATTTGCAATAGTAAGCTTATTGTTGGATACTTCTGGAATGTATTCGTTAGAACATCATTCCTAAGGGTTTAAGAATTTACAAATACCCTAACAATGTTCAGATGGGCTCGATTTTTCACAAGGAATTGATGGAAGTATTTAATAAATGTGGTATTGATATTTTGAAATTAATCATTAAGGAGAATAATAGGAATTTAGAAAATTTACAAACAGATATTAATGAATTGGATGGGCTTATTAAAAAAAATGGTGTTTTTTTTTTAAAAAATGGTAGTTTTATATGATATTTATGAATTCGATTGTTTTTATAAGGATGCAATATTTTAAACTTTTTTACTTTTTAAAAAATACCAAATTCCAAGTGAAATGATATAATACTCATGAATATTAATGAGCCCAAAAGTATATTTGATTAGTTTATTTGAAGTTAATGGATGACTTTTATTGGTTTGTGGTTTTAATTGAATGTATAAAAGTGATTCATTTATGTTTTGTTAACATCTGATGAATTCCGGTGGTTAGGACGAAAACGCAAGTGGTTTTAAAGGCGTTAATGACAGTGTGTTTATGGTTTGTTAAACGGTGGATTATTAAAGCTGTGTTGGCCAGTATTGGTGGTTTCACTCTCTGTGCTATTGCACTCCTGTTTTTTGTTTTTGTACTTTTGGAGAGCTTTCCACTTTTTTTTGCTTATTGTTGGGTACGTTATGTATTGTTTGGAATATTGAGCTTTTACTTGTGTGCTCATTTAGATTTTATATCTATATATGTTGGTATGTATTAAATTTGTTTAGCAAGTTGTACTAAGTGGTCATATGGATCAGATATATCTAATTCCCTGAAGTATTGGTCCATGGTGCTTGGTAGCCCTGCAGTACAAGACCTCCCAAGATTTCAAAAACTAATGCAAACTGTGCTCTGCTTGCCACACTCAAACAGTGAAGCGGAATGGGCATTTAGCATGTTCATAAAGTAAAAGCTGAGCTCAGACAGTCACTTGGCCCAAAAACATTAAACTCTTAATTAGCAACAAAGATGAATGAGGACAATGACTGCTATTGTGTGAAACATCCTACGGACATGCTGGAAGCAGGAAGAAAGGCAGCAGCTACTTATAGCAAAGAAATTCTACAACATCAGTTGCAAGAACTGATTCTGTCTGCCAAGATGGTAAAACTGAATAACTTTGAATTTGGCATATGACCGTGGAGAAATGATGTTAGAACTGTAGAAAATAATCTCTGTAGCAAAAGGCTGAATGTAATTTGTCTTAATTGTTTTCCAAGTATGTATTTCTGCTTTGCAAATGTTTAAGCACCTAATCTTATAAAACTGGAACTCATGCATGTGAGTGGTGAGCATGAATTACTTTAAGTTTATACAGTTGTGTGAAAATATGAATAATCCCATATTTTAAGCATGTCTGTGTATGTATACAACTTTTTATTAAAAAACATCTGCACTAAAATGATACATTAACTTTGTATTATTGAAAATGTGGGCACATCCATTAATGTGATTATCTGAACATGCATATCTTATGCTAATTAAGTGATCTGATTGTCCCTGATTTTAAGGTCTTGTGTCCCTGGTTCTATCATCTGCAAGTTGAGAGGTATGCAACTGATATGCATATTTCTGCAGAGTCCATGACTGATATGCAGCTCTCTGATATCTATCCAGGCAAATGTTCAAAAATCACAAGATGCAAATGTTTAGCATGTCATTAATTGTACACAGGCAGTACATATTTTCAAAATAGTTATGCTCTATTGCATGTCTTCATCCAAACATTTCTTCATTACTGTAATTCTGTTCTACAAATTGTACAGCTTTGCGGCAGATGAGGGCTTATACAAAATGTTTCTTACGGTATGGCATGCTGTCTGATCATCATAAAGTATGATTTGGCCTCTGTTATGTCACTTTCTTGTATGTTGGTATGTTGCATTGCTGTTATGTTACTTTTTGTCCTGGTCCACTTCAATAAACATATAACACTGAATGACATTTGACGACCTTTATTAAATTTCATAAACATGATTGTTAACGAATAGTTAGTAATTTCAACCAAACATGACATAACATTCATGAAAGAAAAGATAAAATAAATAACCATAAGGGCAGTGTAACCACTCACGCTTGAATAAGCAGCATCCCCCACTTGCTCACTTATCCTTGCACTGACAAGTCAGCATTACACCACTCACCTTCAATTTATTGAATTACACAACCCACCAAATAAACATCTTTATTAAATTATCCAACAGAGCAACCACTCACTTTCCTTCCCAACTTATTGAATTGCACATCCAACACCAGAGGGGGAACAGAAGAGGGCAAGCCTGCCCCTCTTCTCTGCCCAACAGCCTAACCAGGCTGTTCCCCCTCTCTCCGACCAACTTCCAGCAATCTAATCACCAGAACGGCACTAGGTCAAACATCATTCAGTGTACCCAGTCCTCCCTAACCAATCTGGATCAAAGCCATTACCTCCTAACCCTATACATAACTAACAAAAGCAGCAAAATACCTAACAGTTGAAAACAACCACTTACCCCTCTCCTATGCTAAGGTAGCAAACCATAACCTCATCCTATCATAACTACTGCCCATGAACTAATTAAACCACCCAACCAATGGAAGCCTTGCAATGATATCAAGACCATTACCAGCCACTGAATCCCCTACTAAACCCACTGCTACTAAAGCCATGCCGAGGCAATCACATACCACCACGCAACATTGCAACCCCATTTTATTGCCCAATGACATTTTTTCTTTTTTTTTTTTTTTGCTGTCCAATGAATGTAATACCCTTCTTAAAACTCTTTAAATTCCATTTAATAAAATGCTGCCATCACACCAAATACCCATTATAAACAATAAGACACTTAAACCACCATCATGGCCAGTAGCAGTGTAACCCAAAAACACCACCAGCAATAGACCAAGCTAGGCAAAACTAACCAACACAATAAAACAAAATTAGAGAATGCCCGATGCCAACTACTCCCATAAGGTCTTTGCCACACTATTACCATCCAGAATATAGTGAATCAACCCAACCCAGCTTTACCTGAAACTGCAGTAACTCCACACTAAATCCTCCCATCAAACCCCCCGTCTAGCTTGCAAGCCTAAATTATGCAGTGCAACTCACTAATCCCCTACCCCTGATGTCTGCAACAATATCTGACCCATTCCAAAGAAGGCCCTCGCTACCCAAAAGCAGTGTAAAATTCAGCCCCGATGCTCCACATATGAGATCAAACCAAAACAAGACAGTACCTTGTGAATGCAGGGAAGAAAACACAACAAAGCAACAACTCCATGTCCAGTTACACTGCTGGCAACCATACTGCTTCATCAGCTGAAACCCTCTTCAGCATCTTCTCTCGCCTTCTTCCATCCCTCAAGTAATACGAACTCTGCATGTCCCCATCTGCACTCATAGTGATCTGTAAAAAAAAAAAAGACTGTGAATACTCCACACATGGATAATCCAAATTCTTACTGATCATTATACACCACAAAGGGCATTTTTCATTCATCAACAGCATAAAATGCAGACACTGTCAGATGCAAAACAACCCTAGAAATTAAAGTGTCCTTCCAAAGCTCCCCATAAAATGACCTCCCAAATCCTATTGTAACGGTACAACAAATGTGAAATAAAACCAAGGTCACATTCTATAGATAAAATTCTCACCCTTCTGCCAACGCAGGAGGTCTCGACAAAATTAATGATTAGACAAAGAAAATTAAAACCATCCCCAGTCCTGCTATACTGCCATTTACAAAATCAGAGATACAAATTCCCCCTATGGCTCCACCTATGAGCCCTTAAGACAAGAACAACATTCACCATTGTCCATCTTAACAAGAGCAACATGCACTGCACTTTGGATTGTGAACTAGATTATGAAAAACCTTAGCACCATTAATCTGGAAACCACCCCAAGTACCGAATATCTTAAACATATCATCATGCTGTTTACCACACCTCAAACCAGCCCTCCCCCCACATCATACCCTATCTTCCAAATAAAATTGTGCAATAACCATAACTGAAACACTGATAAATAACCGACTTAAGGGCCTAAACCATTAACCTAGTAACTTCCTATGCCTATGATGGCTGCACGTCCATTCCAGCTGTGAGAACCCCCAGAACCCTCATAAACTTCCCCATCCCTGCTTAACCCAGACCCGAGATGCACCCTCTTCCACAGTATATAACTATGTCTCTATAATAACTATGCTGGCATCTATATTAACCCACCTCCACCATTAAGTGAATGAAAAAAAAGAAAACACTTATTTTAAACACGAACAGTGCATTCACATGTCCGCACTACCTCCTGTATCAATTTGGAGTCATACTGAACCTGCCTGACTAGTGACCAATATCAAATAGCTCATGGCCCACGAAAAGACATTTTCTGTTTAATTGGACTGGGAAGTGAGGCTACCTTTAGGCTTTTCACTCCTTCTACCTGAAGAAATTTTGAATGAAATCAACTTCTGTCCTATAAAGCCAAACTAGCTTTCCCATAACTCCAAAATACTGCTGCGAGATGCAAATAATTGCCAGCATAATAATGTGACCACTATGGCTTCAAATATTGAAGTGTGTTACCTAACATTATGGCTAAGTCCCCAGTACCTCCCACTGTTTTTTTATTTTTTTATTTTTTATTTTTTAGCATAATGAACATTGCAGCAGAAAAGGAGGCTGCACATTTCATACATATACATATATATATATATATATATATATATATATATATATACACACACACACACAATACCAAGAGCTGAAGAAAATGCATTATGCTCGATGCCTGCGGTAACCATGCAAGTAACAGCCATTCTGAAATACAACCACACTTCTGCTTAGCAACACCTCTCCTCTCGCCTTGTCCCCCACCATCGTTAACAACTCATTGAGCATGGGCAGCAAGCACTCGTCCTTTGCAGCCACCTCACAAAGCTAGCCTCACCAAGCAGATTAACAGCTTGTGTTTACATTTTTAAATATTAAAAGGGGGCAGATGTAAGCATATAATGTTGAAGTACAACAGGGATGTGTCTAGCTACATCACTACTTGAACTTAAGGTGTGGGATACTGAGGGCTGCAGAGCATGCCACATAAAGCATTAGAATCCTTTCAGAAAGTAAAGTGGAACCAAACTAACACAATCGTCTCACACCCAGATGGAGAAAACTCAGTTGCTTCACTATCAATAGAAACACAACACTAACTCTAACAATAGCTAAAGACTCAAAAGACAATCATAAGGCCTTCTTCTCTTTCTACCTAATAAATAAGCTTAGACTTCTAGTATACGAACATCCCTCTCCCCGCTGAGACTCACTGCACCATAAAATAAATTGATGTAGCTTTACTTCATCCTTGACATAATTTAAAGTTTTTACTATTTATTCCTACTTTACCACTTACCCAGCAGCCCTCCCAGTGATTCCCTTCGGTTCTCCACTTTTCTTGTCTGCACTTCCCCCATCCTCCCCCATCATGGCCAAACCACCACTGGGCAAGTGTAGTGAATACTAGAAGCTGGCACCTCGAGACCCATGAAAAGAAACAAAATCATCCCTCCTGGATCGAGTAAGGTAAGAAAGCCACAGACACCCTACCACTACCACCAGTATGCCTTGCAACTGCCTACTCATCCTGCAGTTACAAGAACACATAAAGAAAATGAAAAAATACCACAGTTATGTTTCCAGCCAGCCTTGAACAAAAATACACAATCTATAACATTCTGTATAGTGTAGATGTATGGGTTCACCGCCACTTCTTAGCTTCACAACAGTTCCCAACCCTCCAACCATTCACGGCGCATAGGTAGAAGTGCCAATACTGCTCTGGACACGTTCTTCAAGTCAGAGACTGATAACCCTTATTCTGGTGTCCCAACCCCAGCAAGACCACCAAAATCCATTACTGGCAAACACACAAACCACTAATGAAAATGCCCTGACAAGCTACCGACCAAATTGAGACAAACAAGGGGAATCAAGCCACACAGTTACGAAGTCTCCTGAACCTCCAATGTGTTTAAATGCAAAAGAGGACCAAGACAAGGCCGTTAATATCCACACTACACTAAAAGTGAACCAAGAAACCACAACAAACTGCACCATAAGTCCCAGCCAAACTTAGACCAAAATACCCCCTATCCATCCTCAAATTGTAAAAAAAAAAAAAAAAAAAAAAAAAAATTATGATAATATATGTTATTCCAACAATCAAAAAGCAAATGATGTTAGTAAATGGTTCCTCCAGCAATAAATCCAAATTATAAAGCAAGGAGAGGAGGCTCCAGATCATGGCTGTACAACACATAAAAAGGTTTATTAAAATAATAATCAAGCACCGGATGAGCGCTTTCGTGGCCCAAGCCACTTCCTCAGATGATAAAGTCTAATGAAGTGGTTTGGGCCATGAAAGCACTCACCTGGTACTTGATTGTTATTTTAATAAACCTTTTCATGTGTGGTACAGCCATGGTCTGGAGCCTCCTCTACTTGCTTTATAATATATGTTATATATACATGCCAACTGCCACTTTCCAGCACCCGAGGCTTACTTTATCACCTGAAATACATACAGGTCATCATGGGTGTACCTTGCCTTATCTAGTTCATGCCAAAAAAGTGACTCCTACCTCAGTTACACTTGAGAAAGCCCCTTAAACCCCATCCATAGCCTCACCACATTTCCTCCTAAACATCACTCTATCCCATTTAACCCTATCCTCCCCTTATCCTCTTAATTCCTGCTACTCTATTAATCTAGCCCCACTAGAAGACGTCACAGGTCAAAATGGTCGGTCCCAAACCTCACTTCTTGTAATTCCCTGAGCATGAAAACAAAGAAGCAGACTGGGACACAGAATCTAGAACTACTATTCTGTGTGTGCCTATCCACCCTAGATATAACTGCATTATGCTGCATGCAGTGCTTTGTAAAATATGGACACCCTTTTTTCCCCTGTTCACTCCTTCCACTGTTAACTTACCAGTTGTATTACTGTCCTTGTATTCTCTATCAATAAGTTCATCTCTAAAATAACTCATAGTTTGAGAAAATAGGTGTTCATCAGTTATCAACCTGAAAGTTACATGGCCTGTCCTTTAACCACATTCCTAAATGTGTAGCCTGTGTGCATGGGTTCCAGGAGTTTGCACAGGTAATTCCTGTTAGGTTATACAGCTTAACTGCATGTTTGAAACAGTTCTGTGTAGCAATTACTTAATGGTCTGATGAAGCATCTGTTTGTAGGTGTGAATGTGCTTACCTTGCTTTATATGTATATTTCTTTCTTTATATATGGTGTTTTACATTTGGATTAAATTACTTTTAACCCACACCATGAGGCTGTGTTCCAGTCTGTTTCTTTTGTTGTTTTTGTGATTCATTTTGAAGTGCAGGATGGTTAACTCAAGACAGAATGTTTTCTGTCCTTGGATTCCTTGAGCATGGCCAGTAGGATGATGTATGGGATGTGTGCCATTTACCAATGGAAAACTTAAAATCATGAAATCTCATTAGATCTGAGTCATCATTTGCCACTGAAGTATGCAATTATATTACCATTTAGCATTTATATGACTATACAACACATGCTTGGCTATTGCATGTTTATAGCTGATAAACCTCTTTCCTTCTTCTTCTTCTGGCTTTTCCCAGTTAGGGGTCACACAGTGGATCACCTGTCCACTCATGATTGGCAGTGGAGTTTTACGGTGTTGAGTTGCCAGCCCAGCGCCCAACCTTCCACAGAAGGCACACACACACATACATATTCATGCCTAGGGCCAATTTAGAGTGTCCAGTCCACCTACAGCATGTCTTTGGGATATGGGAGGAAACCAGAACACCCAGAGAAAGCCCACATGACCACAGGGAGGACATGCAGACTCCACACAGAAGGCACCCCAGCCGAGGATCGAACCGAAGAACCTATTGCTTTGAAGAGGCAAAACTAACCGCTGCAACACCTCTTTCCTATGCGGGAAAATAACAGTTATTGGCAAAAAGATTTCTCTTTTGTTCATAGGTTCATACTAGGCTATCTGCCCTGGGGCAATTATAAGCCTAGCCCAATTCTGTATGGCTTACGGCACCCCTTGATTTGAGTATACTGTGCCCTTTTTAAGGTTTAGTTTACTTTGCCTCTGTCTAATAGTGACACGGGAGTAATCCCTGGGACAAACCTATGATCCCCCATCCACTTATCGAGATTCTTCTTGAAGAGATTAAGTGAGGTGCTCTGCATCACATGAACTGGAATTCTATTCCAGAGCGAAGGGAGCCCCTGGGTTATGAACCTGTCCCTCCAGCAAGTTCTATTTATTTCTGTGCTGAGGTTCAAGTCCCTCGAGCATGTGGCTCTAAGGGATTTAGATTTACTGAGGTGGAGCATGTCCATTAATTCTGGATTTGACATAGCTTTGTATGTCAGGCATAGATCGCCTCGAAGTAGGTGTTATGCAACTGAGTAGAGCTGGAGTTTTTTTAACCGAGCAGCATATGGCATCTGTTTGAGACCCTCGATCCTCTTGGTAAGATACTTTTGGGGTCTTTCTAATTGCTGCAGGTGTCGGGTAAGGTACATCCCAAAAGGGGCATTGTATTCTATGATGGGCCTGATGAGGGATGAATAAAGGGGCATGATTACCTCTCTTGATCTAGATGTGAAACCCTTTGTGATGAGGTGGGCTATGTAGAAGGTCTTTCTAACCACTTTGGCAATGTGGTTTTCAAAGGAGAGATTGCTATCAACTTGGGTCCCCAGGTCCCTAATAACTTTCTCTGTACTTAATGGGTTTCCACCTATGTGGTAATTTGTGGGCACATTGTTTTTGCCAAAGGGTATGACTATACATTTTTTGGCATTTAGCTTTAAACCATGGCGCTGGCACCAGTTATCTGTCTCTGTGAGACCTTTTTGAAGGATGTTTGTGTCAGCTGGAGAGTTGATTATGGCACCCAGTTTGCAGTCGTCTGCAAACTTGGTGCGCCATAGTCCTCCCACGTTTGCCTGTACCTCGGAAAAGTATATACTGAACAAGAGTGGTCCCAGGACAGAACCCTGTGGGACGCCACTTGTGACCGGTTTCAAGTCTGACATGGCTCCAGCAACTCTCACTCTGTGGGTTCTGTCTTTGAGCCAGTTTGCGACCCATCTTGTGACATAGGGGTTTATATTTAAGCTGGATAGCTTATCTATGATGCCCAAGTGGGGTATTGTGTCAAATGCCTTTGCAAGGTCCAGATAGGCTGTGTGGACTACCTTCCCTTCATCTATGGCTTTGGTGACTGTTTCAAAGAAGTCAACCAGATTCAAAAGGCAGGATCTGCCCTTGACAAAGCCGAACTGGGTAGGATCTAGTGTCTGTAGGTCCCCAATGTCTTTGTTTATGAGCTCCATGATGATCCTCTCCATAGCCTTGCAGACTAAGCTAGTCAGGCTTATGGGGCGATAGTTTCCAGGGTCCGTAGAAGCTCCACCTTTGTGGAGTGGGACCACTGTTGCTGTATGCAATTCTGTGGGCACATATCCTGTAGTGAGGCTGAGATTGTATAGCTGTTTTATTTGAGGGATTAGTTCCTCTTGCAGTTCATGTAGGACGCAACCTGGGACGCCATCTGGTCCCATGGAAGCAGTGTTTTTTGCTTTGGAGAGGGCAGCCTTCACCTGAGCATCTGAGATGTTTGGGAGGCAGCCCTCTGCTGGGATAGATACTTGCTCTTTTGGGGGGGAGGGGGGGAGAAGTTTGCACTGAACCTGTCTGCCAGGATATTGGTGACGTCTGTGGGTTTAGTGTATTTTTTGTCATTCAGAATCAACTCAGAACAAGTCTGGGAGTTGCATCCCAGGTTTCTAACATAACTGAAAAAGGCCTTATGATTGTCTTTGGTGTCCTGTGCAATTTTTCTCTCGAAGCTGGCCTTGGAGGATTTTATGAGGGATCATAATTTTTTGCTAGTACTGATCACAGATGCCTTCCCTATTAGGGATTTTGCTCTATCATGTAGTAGCTTCCTCCTTCTGTTGTACAGTTTATTTATGGCAGGGGTCCAGCAGACTGGATGCCTGCCTTTGGATGATTGGGTCTTGGTTTTGTTTGGGATAGCATGATCCATGCATTCCTGGAGATGACCGTAGAATGCATTTATATAGGATTCTGCAGTTTGGGCTGTAGTTTCCACTGGCCCTGGGGCCTTGAAGGATTCCACTTCGGTTTTGAAAAGTGAAAAGTTTGCTTTTGAGAAGTTTTTCACTGTGGTTTTCTGGGCTGGGGGTGGGGTCGGGATGTGGACATCCAGTGAAATTAATTTATGGTCTGATCTTACCAATGAGGGATATACTTCTGGTGTGGAGCATAGAGTCCCCATGTTGGTAATGATCGGGTCTAGTATGTTGTCCCCTCTTGTGGGAGTGGTGACTAGTTGTTCCATAGCATTTGAGTTTATAATTTCCAGAAATCTTTGGGCTAAGGTGCTGGGGCTTGAGTAGTGCTCCCAGTCAATGTTTGGGTAGTTGAAGTCGCCCAATATAATGGTGTTCGGAGAGATCTTCATGTTCTCCATTGTTTTCAGGAAAGCCAAATGGGATTCCTGACTTTGAGAGGGTGGTCAGTAGGATGCTATAAACTGAAAAGCAGTCTTGCCCACTGTTAGTTGCACATGGATGGTCTCCGATACTTCGTGCAATGCCACTAACCTGGAGGTGTGGATATCCTTGATAAATATGGAAACTCCCCCTCCTTTTGTGGTTCAGTCCAGGTTTTGGGGCCGAAAAGCATGATACGAGGTATAGCCTGGTAGTGCTGGGGTGCTCTCTGGAGCCTTGAACTAGGTTTCTGTCACTGCACAGATATCGATGTTCTCCATACTGAGGAGAGCTTCGAGTGCGTGCATCTTGAGGTTAAGACTTCTGGAGTTAAGCTGCATTACCCTTAGTTTCTTGTTCCTTGTGCTGTCTATGGGGGTGGGTTTGACTTTTGAGCCTTGCCTAAAAAAGGCACTATGGGGGTGGCAAGAGCCTTTGCCAATATCCGAAAGCCCAGTGGTGACAGGTGCAAGCCGTCCCTATTGAAGCAACGTGGCTTGTCGAGCATGTCATCCCAGGCTGACAGACACTGGATCCCCTTTGAATGACACCAAAATTTTAGCCAATTGTTAAAATCGATCATTTTGTCTTTGTACTGTGGCATCATTCTAGGTGAGGGTAAGATGCTGCTCAGGGTCAGGGTCATACCAGCCTGGGCTACATGATAAGAGAGCTCCTCTATGTCTCTTTTCATGTAGTCCAGGGAGGTATGTCTCAGGTCATTCACACCAGCATGTACAATGACTGAGTCATATTTGTATTTGCTTTGGAGTGACCTAAGTGCTTGCGTTATGTGTCAGATCCTAGCACCCGACAGGCAGCTCACCATGACCTTCTCTTTATTCAGCCTGGTGAGCGGGACGTCAGTGTGTCTGACAACAGAGTCACCTATAACAAGAGTATCAGGTGTGTTATTCAGCCTTAAGGGCTGTGGCTGCTTGGCACACTGACTTTGTGGGTTATGTGTTGTGTGTGTTTTGTTTTGAGGTAGCGTTTGCTTGGATGTCTGCTTTGGAGGTCTCTGTTGCTTAGGTAGATTTTTATTTAGAGCCTCCGAGTATGTTTTTGTGTATTTATGTGTTTGGTTCACTGATGTGGTGGGACTATGTGATACTGGAATTGTGTTGTGTGAGGTTACCTTCTCCTCCTGACTGGTTACACCAGTTTTGAGATGAGAGAGCTCAGCCTCCAGTTTGGCTAAATAGTTGCATCTCTCACATATATTTGAACCTGTTTGGAGGAGGAGAGGGCTGTCCGTGTACATGAGACAGTTGTAACATTGCCTCAAAATTCCCAGATTCACCAGCTGGACTGGAGAGGAAACCATTGACTGACCTTTGGACATGCTAGAGTAACAGGGAAACTGAATTTAAGACGGACCAATAGAGGACAGGGTAATCGTAGAGAGTATAAGAGTAAGTAGTGCTTATGGTTTAATAGTGCTAACTTGTAGGATTACTTAATTGGACCAGTGAAGGGCCTTAGAATGAGAATATGGTGTTTAAATTGAGAGATAGAGCAGTTCTAAGGGAAAAAGTGTAGAGCAGACTTTGTGGAGCCAGGAATAGTTTAAACCCAATTAGGTGGCGCTGCCCGTTGTTGCGCTATGCTCAAAAATGCGCAAAACCGCACAAAAGAGGGTTTTAAGAGAGGAAGATGAAGGAGTTTTGGAATTGACCCAAAATGGCCAATAAAACTACAGTTTCAAGTCAGTAACCACTCCCACAGGGGCAGGCAGGCTGCTCAATGTTTTTCACTGCCACTGATCAACAGAGAGACTTTCCTTTAGCCCAAGCAAAAAATGGCCTCACAGAAACTTACAAACAGTTCAAGAACAGCAAGCCTGTAACTGAACTTTTTTAAATCTCAGAAAAGTGGGAAAAAAGCAAGATTTTTTTTTTTCAGAGATAGCAGAGGTTAACAAGTATCAACAAGTTATAACAGTGCAGTAAATGACCCCACACAAGAGTGCTAGGCCAAAGACAGATAAAATGCAAGTTTTGAGAAAAAAAGATTTTAAAAATAAGTGCAAACAGGAAATTCAGTAAACAGCTCTAGGTTGTGCTCTAAATAAAGTTACTAATGCAGAAATCAAATTTAACAAGCCAGAAAATGCTCAAAATAGGTGGCTATGCAGAAAAACTTAGCAAATAAACAGAGGAAAAATACTTAAAGTCTCAAAAGTGGCTCCTTTCTTCTCTCAGCATTTTCTCCTCTTGGTGGGTGCTTCACCAACAGCCAACAAGCCTGAAAAGACGCCAAAACCCTTTCTGATGTGTATGACACAACAGTTTTAAGGTTAATTTCTTCTTGTGTGTATATATATATATGATGAAGTGGAGAATCTAGCAGTAGTATTAGATATTATACATACATCATATGTATATATGTGTGTATATATTTAATATGCAATAACTGCAGTTTATGCATTTATCCCAGGATTGTCAGAGAGATGAAGAAAAAAGACAAGAGTATAAGGAGATGAGGTGCATGGCAAAGAGACATATGACGAGCTGTATAAAAGGTTGGACACTAAGGAGGGAGAAAAAGACCTGTACCAATTGGCTAGACAGAGGGACCGAGCTAGTAAAGATGTACAGCAGGTAAGGGTGATAAAGGATAATGAGGGAAATTTACTCACAAGTGAGGAGAGTGTGTTGAGCAGATGGAAAGAGTTCTTTGAGGGGTTGATGAATGAAGAGAATGAGAGGGAGAGAAGGTTGCATGATGTGTGGATAGTGAATCATGAAGTGCCATGGATTAGAAAGGAGGAAGTAAGGATAGCTATGAAGAGGATGAAAAACGGAAAGGCTGTTGGTCCAGATGACATACCTGTGGAAGCATGGAGGTGTTCAGGTGAAATGGCAGTGGAGTTTTTAACTAGATTGTTTAATGAAATCTTGGAAAGTGAGAGGATGCCTGAGGAATGGAGAAAAAAGTGTGTTGGTATTGATTTTTAAGAATAAGGGTGATGTGCAGAGCTGTAGTAACTACAGAGGGATTAAACTTGATCAGTGACAGCATGAAGTTATGGGAAAGAGTAGTGGAAGCTAGGTTAAGAAGGGAGGTGATGATTAGTGATCAGCAGTGTGGTTTCATGCCAGGAAAGAGCACTACAGATGCGATGTTTGCTTTGAGACTGTTGATGGAGAAGTACAGAGAAAGTCAGAAGGAGTTGCATTGTGTCATTGTGGATTTAGAGAAAGCATATGACAGGGTGCCTAGAGAGGAGTTGTGGTATTGTATGAGGAAGTCGGGAGTGTCAGAGAAGTATGTAAGAGTGGTACAGGATATGTACGAGGATAGTGTGACAGCGGTGAGGTCTGCGGTGGGAGTGATGGATGCGTTTAAGGTGGAGGTGGGATTATATCAAGGTTCAGCTCTGAGCCCTTTCTTATTTGTAATGGTGATGGACAGGTTGACAGATGGGATCAGACAGGAGTCCCCGTGTACTATGATGTTTGCAGATGACATTGTGATCTGTAGTGAGAGTAGGGAACCGGTAGAGGAGACCCTGGAGAGGTGGAGATATGCTCTAGAGAGAAGAGGAATGAAGGTCAGCAGGACTAAAACAGAACATATGTGTGTGAATGAGAGGGAGGATAGAGGAATGGTGAGGATGCAGGGAGTAGAGCTGGTGAAGGTGGATGAGTTTAAATACTTGGGATCAACAGTTCAGAGTAATGATGAGTGTGGAAGAGAGGTGAAGAAGAGAGTAGTGGCAGGATGGAGTGGGTGGAGAAGAGTGTCAGGAGTGATTTGTGACAGACGAGTACCAGTAAGAATGAAAGGGAAGGTTTACAAGAAGGTAGTGAGACCAGGTATGTTATATGGGTTGGACACAGTGGCATTGACAAAAAGGCAGGAGTCAGAGCTTGATGTGGAAGAGTTGAAGATGTTAAGATTTGTACTGGGTGTGACGAGGATGGACAGGATTAGGAATAAGTATATTAGAGGGTCAGCCCAGGTTGGAAGGTTTGGAGACAAAGCCAGAGAGGCAAGATTACATTGGTTTGGACATGTGCTGAGGAGGGATGCAGAGTATATGGGGAACAAGATGCTAATGATGAAGCTACCAGGTAACAGGAAAAAAGGAAGGCCTAAGATAAGGTTTATGGATGTGGTGAGAGAGGACATGCAGGTGGTTGGTTTGACAGAGCAAGATGCAGAGGACAGGAAGAAATGAAAACAGGTGATCTGCTGTGGCAACACCTGACGGGAGCAGCTGAAAGAAGAAGAAGAAAACTGTCTTTGTTAATTGATATCTCAACTCAGCATTATATTAACATGTATGTCACATTCATTCCCCTTTGTTACACTGCAGCTTTATGTCCCTCTCACATCCTTTATTAACATACAGCTTTATGTGCATAAATCAAGAATTGTCATTGAGCTTAATTATCATTTCATCAATATGGCAGTATTTATGTCATATGTTTCTTTGACAATTTAGCACATTTGACTCTAGTATCTGAGTACATTTTTCCAGTTCCCCCTCCTAACTTAATTACTTCTGCAGTACAACTGTTATTTGTGTATTATTCCCCCATTTCACTTTCCCTCTTTCAGAATTCTTTGACTAGTCATACTTGCCCTTGGTATTTCTAGGCTACAGCAAGTGCTCATATTTTGCATTTACCCATAAGAAGACATTTTGTTTACATTCTTTGCTCATGTTTGCAGACACCTTTCTGTGGCCACGAACACTATTGCTGGCTATGAAAAGGTGCTTGCAGATGTGTAGGTGCAATGAGGAGAATGCATATTTGATTAGCACTTCTAATCATCATGTTAGTATGCTTAAATTGTGTAGGCTTAGAGTGAAGCCTACACAATTATTAATGAATCCCACGGCTTATGCTGACATGAGCAACAACACCTGCAACTGTTTCCAGGGAAAGAATGTAACTCTATGCTGACAGAAATACCACTGAACAAGACTTGTGAGCAGAAAGGAAACAGCATGCACTGAATTCTTACTAGTAACAAAGGTGTGACAACAGAAAGTAAAAAGTGCAGGCACATAATGAAAAATAATGGATTCCATCTGCTTAGCATCAAGAGAAAGTATATTACTTAAGCATTTTAAGCTTCTTTGCGAGAACGTGCTGATAAGAGCTAGGTACCTCGCTGTACCTTTCCATATTACATTCTATAACAGCTAGTAGTAACAGTAAGAACTTTAACTTGCAATAGAAATAAATATTGCTCTAATCTCATCTAAAAGTGTTAAAAAGCCAATTTTGTTTTCATAGAATATGTTGCAAATCTGCAACTGTAGGGTTAACTTTAGGGGTTTATTCAGAAAATTCTTCTTCAGCTCTGCTGACTGACTTGTAGAAAAATGGGCTAAAGATTTAAAGTTGTTTATTACTGAATGCCTGCAGGGTTTTAGGTAGGCATGATGTGAACACTGGCTCTAGATGATGGTCACTGCTGAAGTGACACCTCCATCCCGTGTGCAAAAATGAGAAAAGGGGAATTTATAGATAGATGGATGAATTTAAGGCGCACAAGAGAATCAATGCCTGATGATTAGATGCTTTCTTTAGGGTATGCTATGCTCCACACTGGTACATGCTCACTCACCTACTTGTATGTTTACAAGCTACAGCAAGTGGATTCTAATTGCTCTTAGCAAGGTAACTGATGCGCACCTCTGTTTTTATTTATTGTGTACATTGGTTTAGGATTTTAGCTATAATGATAAATAAAAAAAATCTTGCAGATAGTAATGTGGAAAACTAGTAAGTTGGGTAATGAACAACAGTGCTGAAACTTGACTTATAAAGCACTGCTACTGTTTCATTAAGGAATAATGGAGAGATGGTGTAGGATTGGTGGAAGAAGGATATGGCATAAGAAATGTCATGCATAGTCCATCTGTATTCATGGCAATAAAACTGAAATTGTCGTCTTACGAGAATACAGCTGTAAACTCATGAAAGAATTGAAACAACATTTTTTGGTATCACAACCTTGGTGGACTGAGCATCTGCTAGTTTCAGGACATTAGGGATATAGGCATCTTCTGGTATACATTCTAGTGTCAGGGCATTGGTGATATAGGCACCTATTGAAATTAGAACCTTGGTACTGGCAGACTGTGTATATGCTGGTATGAAAATCTTGGCAAATTGACAACCTACCAGTGTCTGGACATTTGTAGATAAGGTGCTGGCACTGACACTTTTAGGATCTTTAGAGATCATATATCTGTTTATGTCAGGAACATTGGTGGCTTGGACATATACTTGCATTAGGACCGTGGTGGTTTGAGCAGCTTTTTATGTCATTACCTTTTTTGGATTAGGTACCAGTCTGCATAAGGGCACTGAAACATTGGTCCATTAGACACTTTCTGGTCTTGAACACCTGAGAGAAATGGTCGGGCTGTGCACACTTTCTACACTATGGATTAGGCACCAGTCAATGTCAGGATCTTTGTGGACTGAACATCCAAATGCCATGATGTTGTTGGATTAGTTGTTGGATACTTGCTGGTGTAAGGACCTTTGGTAGGCTGGACACATACTGGTACTACGAACTTAGTGGATTGTGCCAAGACCTTAGTGAACTGAGCAATTGCCATTACCACAATGTTGAAGGATTGGGTACATGCCATTATCAAGACTTTTTGGAGATTTATACTAAAGAACTGGTTACCATTTGCCATTAGCAGTTTGTTTATGTGGGTAGGGGACTGTCATAGTTTGTCTTCTTTCTTTTAAGGTGCTAGATTAATACTTCTAAAGAAACAGACATGATGACACTGTTGTGCAAGTTGAAGTGAAGACTCCTACGCTGTTCACTGTGGTACTTCATTATATTCTACATCTGTGGATAAATACTGCATTCCTTATAATGAAACTTTGAGTGCTTGACGTACTAGTCACCACTTACAACCAGAAAGCCTAGCAAAGTAAGTGAAAAAAATAGCAAGCAGAAGAGAAGAGCTTCTGTCAACTAGTCTGGGTAAAACTTAGAGATGAACCAGTCCTGTCTGAATCTCTGTGAAAGGCAAAACAAAATGCAACTTCTGTTCAGCAAATGACTAAATTAAATAATAAAGTACCTCTAATGAGGTTTATGCCTATAATGTAATATTTAATAAAAGTTAGTTTTAATATGTGAAATATATTTGCAAGTAAGGAATCTGTTCAATAAAATTGAACCTTACTTAGAACAACAGCAAAACAGTGGATCTCATTAATTCTAAGTTCCCTGCTTAAAAACAACTGCCTGTCACACTCCCTGTTGATGCTACCTTGAAAAGCTTGGTGGGGGTAATGTAAACCTCCAGTCTGCTATGTGGCTGATTTCAGTGGTAGTCGAAATGCACAGATCAGATGTCATTAGATAGGGTTTACCTCGGAGGAGACTACTGTTAATGGAACTGCTACATGTTAATCTGCTGAATTCTCATATATTGCTCTTGGCAGGAAAAGTACAGAGAAAGGGACAGATTAAGGTAACATAGTCCCTTAGCTCTCAAAACTTGTGCTAAGGGTTCAATCTACTTCAAGAGATAATGTGCCATTAGAAATAACAACAAATGTTTTGTAGGAGGAATGTAGCATATTTCTTAAAAGGTTTCAAAATATCAAAATTAATAATTTGACAATAGCAATTGTTTATTAATTTATTGGTATGTGTTTACCGAGAAAGTCCCACTGGGTCACAAGTGCCCATTTCAGCTGAGGCCCAGGGAGAAAAACATTTAACATGAAAACACATTTTTTAAAAGACATTACAAAAAAAAAAACCATTGAAAATTATACATTTCAAAAATAATCAACATAATTGTGTGACTTGTTAGCAATGATGCAAGACACATTCCCTGGGATTCAGAAAGGGCTATTGTCAGTGGTAAGTCCTAACATTCCCTTTCACTCTTACTGGTACTCGTCTGTCACAAATCACTCCTGACACTCTTCTCCACCCACTCCATCCTGCCTCTACTCTCTTCTTCACCTCTCTTCCACACTCACCATTACTCTGCACTGTTGATCCCAAGTACCTTTTCCACCTCTACTCCCTGCATCCTCACCATTCCTCTATCCTACCTCTCATTCACACAAATATATTCTGTCTTAGTCCTGCTGACCTTCATTCCTCTTGTCTCTAGAGCATATCTCCACCTCTCCAGGGTCTCCTCCACCTGTTCCCTACTCTCACTACAGATTGCAATGTCATCTGCAAACATCATAGTCCACGTTGATTCCTGTCTGATCTCATCTGTCAACCTGTCCATCACCATTGCAAATAAGAAAGGGCTCAGAGCTGATCCTTGATGTAATCCCACCTCCACCTTAAACGCATCCGTCACTCCCACCGCAGACCTCACCGCTGTCACACTACCCTCGTACATATCCTGTACCACTCTTACATACTTCTCTGACACTCCCAACTTCCTCATACAATACCACAACTCCTCTCTAGGCACCCTGTCATATGCTTCTCTAAATCCACAAAGACACAATGCAACTCCTTCTGACCTTCTCTGTACTTCTTCATCAACACTCTCAGAGAAAACATTGCATCTGTAGTGCTCTTTCCTGGCATGAAACCATACTGCTGATCACTAATCATCACCTCCCTTCTTAACCTAGCTTCCACTACTCTTTCCCATAACTTCATGCTGTCACTGATCAGTTTAATCCCTCTGTAGTTACTACAGCTCTGCACATCACCCTTATTCTTAAAAATCGGTGCCAAAACACTTTTTCTCCATTCCTCAGGCATCTTCTCACTTTCCAAGATTTCATTAAACAATCTAGTTAAAAACTCCACTGCCATTTCACCTAAACACCTCCATGCTTCCACAAGTATGTCATCTGGACCAACAACCTTTCCATTCTTCATCCTCTTCATAGCTATTTTTTAATTCCTCCTTGCTAATCCACTGCACTTCATGACTCACTATCCACACATCATGCAACCTTCTCTCCCTCTCATTCCCTTCATTCATCAACCCCTCAAAGTACTCTTTCCATCTGCTCAACACTCTCTCCTCACATGTGAGTACGTTTCCCTCATTATCCTTTATCACCCTTACCTGCTGCACATCTTTACTAGCTCAGTCCCCCTGTCTAGCCAGTCAGTACAGGTCCTTTTCTCCCTCCTTAGTGTCCAACCTTTTATACAACACTTTATACACCTTATCCTTAGCCTTTGCCACCTCTCTCTTTGCCATGCACCTCATCTCCTTATACTCTGGTCTACTTTCTTCATCTCTTTGACAATCCCACTTCTTCTTCGCCAACCTCTTTCTTTGTGTACTCTCCTGTACTTCTTCATTCCACCACCAGGTCTCCTTGTCCTCCTTCTCTTTCCAGATGTCACACCAAGCACCTTTCTAGCCATCTCTCTTACTAGCTCTGCTGTAGTTACCCAGCTATTCAGTAACTCTTCAATGCCACCCAGTGCCTGTCTTAACTCTTCCCTGAACATCACCTCTCAATTACCCTTTTTCAATTTCCACCATTTGATCTTTGGTGCTGCCCTCACACTCATCCTCCTCTTCTTGATCACCAATGTCATCCTACAAACCACCATCCTATGCTACCTAACTACACTTTCCCCTGCCACCACTTTACAGTCTCCAATTTCCTTCAGACTGACCCTTCTATATAAGATATAATCCACCTATGTGCAACTTCCTCCACTCTTGTATGTCACCCTATGCTCCTCCCTCTTGTTAAAATACGTATTCATCGCAGCCATGTCCATCCTTTTCACAAAATACCCTACCATCTGACCTTCTGCATTCCTTTGCTTAACACCATACCTACCCATCACTTCCTCATCCCCTCTGTTCCCTTCAAAAACATGCCCATTGAAATCTGCTCCAATCACCAGTCTCTCACCCTTCGGTAAAGTCATTAACACTTCATCCAACTCACTCCAAATTTTTTCTTTCTCATCCATCGCACACCCAACTTGTGGAGCATATGCCCTAACAACATTCATCATTACACCATCAATTTCCAGCTTCATAAACATCACTCTATCTGACACTGTTTTCACCTCCAAAACACTCTTAGCATACTGTTCCTTCAAAATAATGCCTATGCCATTTCTCCTCCCATCCACACCATGATAATTTGAAACTACCTCCGATACACCTAGCCTTGCTCCCCTTCCATCTGGTCTCTTGCACACACAATATACCAACCTTCCTTCGGTCCATCATATCAGCTAGCTCTCTCCCTATACCAGTCATACTGCCAACATTCAAAGTTCCGACCCTCACTATCACAGTCCTAGCCTTTATCTGCCTTCGGGCATGCCTTCCCCTTCTTCTCCTCCTTCGGCCAACAGTAGCCCAATTTCTGCCAGCACCCTGTTGGCCAACAGTACTGGTGGCGGTCATTGTTAACCCAGGCCTCGACCGATCTGGTATGTATTTCTGTGCTGTTGTCTGCATGTATGATTTGGCAAAATTTTACGCCGAATGCCCTTCCTGATGCAACCCTCCCCATTTATCCGGGCTTGGGACCGGCACAAAGAAATGCACTGGCTTGTGCATCCCCAGTGGCTGGCATACTAAGACTCTGACTTTAAATAAGAGCATCTATTGTAGTTTTCTGGAACACAATATGTACATCTACTTCAAGGTAACTACTAAATTACAAGAGATAAGAGGATATGTGAAAATACTAAGACCAATACTGGTGCTTAGGTAAAAAAGAAGGAGGTCAGGAATTCCACAGTATGGACAGGAACTGTATGCCCAATAGACAAGGCAGATGGTCCAGCAAAGAAACATAAAAAGTTAAGGCTTTGTTGTGTTAACAAACATTACTGTGTAGTCCTGGCTTTGTTTTCCTCTGTCCGTACTGAAAATAGTTGTGTAAGTTTGAGAAAGTCCTTTAACTAGACAGTGCTACCAGATCTCCTTTAAAGAAGGCAGTACTGCCTGGTAGGACTTATAATGCTGACCAGGAATAGAGTAAAATCAAGTTTGGGGGTACTACTGTAACTAGATTTGATACAGAATGCAGTGGTGTGATGGAAGAAGGTACTGATAATAACTTTTAGATGTTCAGACACCTAATTTTAAGACTCGGTCTTATAAATTCAAACAACTCAATGTGTCAGAGTCTTTTAGCCAAGGCTGAGTACTAAATGGGAAAAAACAGACCAAAAACCACAAAACCTCCAGGGAATAATCCACAAAAGTGGTTCCAAAGCTGATTGACTTTATTGCTAACTGTTTTCGTTCCCAACTAGAGAACTTCTTAAGAACAAATTAGACATCACAGCATCTTGAATAAATACTGAAACCCTAATCGCATGACTAATAAAACAATCAATTAATGTGTCAATCTAATTTTAGATTTTACAACACCCATCACCCAAAACTAAATCTATAAAAAATATGTATGTAAAATTATATAAAAAAAACTTCTATAAAACATATATATTATATTTACAATGCATCATAATGTTTCAATTTTAACAAAGGAACAATACATCAAAAATGATTTAGCCTGGGGCTATTCATAGCATCTAATTTCAATTGCCAACTTAACTCAGCTTTATCTAACTGAGCATCACTAATATACCCCTGGGCATCAAACTTAACCTGTTCCAAAACTAAAAACATAAACAATGCTCTTTATGTACTTGTACATGCTTAAATAAAGCATTAGTTTTTTTTCCTTAATTTTTTCAATCTAAAATATGTTCATAAATACATCTCTTAAATACTCTGGATGTCTTTCCTACATAAAATGATGGTCATAATATACACTGAGCAAGATATATTACATTTGTTGACCAACATGAAAAGCTACGTTTTATATAAAACTTCTTATTTCGTACATAAAAATAATTATTAGTATTAATAAAATAACATTGAGAACATGAACCACATTTTTGTGTACTATTATATACCAATTTTTTGCCACTATCATGTTTCCTCTAAAAAAAAAAAAAACATTTAAGGGACTTGTTTTTCTTGTAAGTCAATACCAGCTTAGAACCAAACTTTTCCCCATATTCATTGTCATTTAATATTAGTGACCAGTTTTTATGTATACAGCCCACACTATTAGGTGTATCCAAGGAATAAGTAGTAATAAAATAATTTGAACTACTTAAATCAATATTACGTTGTTGTTGCTGTACCCCTATATTATCTGTTGATTTAATAAACCCCAATATAGGACTGCACATACCATTAATTCTTTTTTGAACAACTTCCTCTCATACATTAACCAATAGTTCCTCTGGGTAACCCCTTTTACAGAACATATCTAACACAACATCCACTTCCATATAAAAAGTACTTAATTCAGACACTATCCTGGCGAACCGGGCAAGTTGTCCCTTAACCACAGCCTTCTTTTAGAACTCAGGATGCCAATTTGAGTAGAGCAAACAAATTGGTTGATTGTTTTATTAATCATGTGATTAGGTTTTTTGGTACTTATTCAAGATGCTGTGATGTCTAACTTGTTCTGAAGAAGTTCTCTAGTTGGGAACAAAAGCGCTTAACAATAAAGTCAATCAGCTTTGGAACTGGTTGTGTGGATTACTGCCTGGTGGTTTTGAGTACTAAATGGATTACATGAACTAAATGCTATGATTTGAAACACATCAGAAATTATTTTGACCACATGTTATTCAGATCAGCAAGTTGTGATGCAGAGCCCTGCATTTTAGCATGCTTTTTGTCTGCAAAAGTTTCTTTTACAGTAGTAGCCTGGAAAGACAAGATCCAGTACAATGCGTAGAATGATTAAGAAATATCAATTATAGTAGGTAGAATGATACCTGTTTGGAAGAAAACAGTTGCCAGATGAATCCTTCTGGGACATAAGGATAACGTGTAGATTTCAACCAGATAGGAGTTGAATGTCAGTACTGAATGCCCAAAATTTTGAGATGAGAGGTCAGAGAAAAGGTTGCTAGAACACACTGTGATGGTTCATAGCTATCACCTAAAGCTTACAATACACATATTTACAAATTATATTGTTTTCATATAGACTTGGCTATTATTCTTGCTCACCTTTAAAACATTACACTTTTCACTGCTGTGGAGTATAACATATACAGGCATCAGTGCTGTGCTTTACATCTGTGCACATTTTAACTCTTTCCTCTGTCTGCTACCTCTCTGTCTGCAGAAGCTGTTCTGTTTGACTGACATTATCCTTTCTTCTGATTAACTGTTGAGGGTTTCCTGGATACCTCCTGCTGCAAGGATATCAAAGAGAAGTTATTAATCTGCAGCCATTTAATTTTAATAGAAAATTCACTGCTGCCACAAATCATTATATCACTGATTCTCTGCATTACTTCAGTCACTGCTCAGCATAGTCTAGTGACTGCCATAACAGACCAGAGCCTTTTCTCACTATCCTCATGTTGATTTGTGCTATTTTCAATAAAGATGTAAAACAAGGCATGTCTTCCTGGTTTATTTATTCACTATCTGCTCTGTTTTTAAACGTGTCTCTGAGTAGTATCAAGGGAGGAAGCAAACTCTAACCCTACACAATAGAACTCACAGCCAACATCTATGCAGATTCAGAATCTTTAATAGGTCAGACTGTACTTTGATTGCATCTACTCATTTAAGGATGCTAGCATTAAAGTGATTGCTGAATCTACATTCATGTAAGTGTCAAACTGCAGCCACTAAGCTGTTTAAGTTTCTGTGGCACTGCGTTACAATGTCACCCCCCCCCCCCCGAAAATGGTACAGCATGCAAACCTATATTACACATCATGAAAATGGCAAACATGGTTGATCAGAAGCAGTTATCTTTTTTGAGCCTTCCTTTCTATAAACTGTTCTCTCCCTTCACCTTGCTATCTTGCTTTCTGTCCTCAGTACTGGCTGGCACAAAGAATTAGCCAGAGTTGCTGTTAGCCTTTGGAGTCCATTTGGGCAGAGTACATTAACCAGCCATGCCTTGTTTTGCTCCTTAAAGATGACAACTCCTCTTTTGTGAAATAGTAGAAAAATGTGATTATGTTTGTGTCTCTTCCTTGCTCATTGTCTGTTTCTAATATTGCTGATGCATGCTTCAAATAGGTTAAGTAGCAGCTCACATTGTCTGTTATTACACACATTGAGTTACATTCTGAAACTCTGCCTTCTTGAGCATCTGCGATGTGGAGTAAACAATACAAGTCTGTACTAGAGGCTGTATGTGTTTATTATCCTTTGTAACATGTTCCCTGATCGAGACTACTCTGTCAAGAAATGCTACTATCTGTAATGAGGAAATGAACGTATCCTGCAAAGGCAGGTTGAAATCAGCAGCTCTGCAAATTAATATAGTCAAAAGGAAGTTTCATTATTTTGTCTACAGCTGTAAAAAATAATGTTTCTACTCATAGAAGCAGTGGCTAAGTATATTCATTTCGGATAAGGTTATTTTAGTGAAAATGTAGATTGGATTAAAAATGACCTTTCATAGGATAAAGAAGAGCTCATAAAAATGAGGAGAAATAAAATAAAATAAAAAGGAAACTTTATAATTTGATAAACTTGATAAGGCTCTTCAATAAATTAAAGCCTGTAAGTTTTATTTTGATAAAATTAACAATAATGATAAGGTCTCTTGGCATGAACAAATGAACAAGTCACACTTTGTTTCCTTTTCTCTAGTGTTAACAAGTAACTGCAGAGTGACTTGAAAGATGATTTTAATTATAAACTCTGCATTTTAATATAAATATTTTAGAAAACTTGCCTAGGGCTACCCAGCATTTCATTTGTTGATATCACATGTAGGAGTGAAAAGAGTACTCATCACATGGTAGAAAAATCAATCTACTAAGGATGTTCTAAGCTAATAACTTACAGAACAGCGTTAACTATGCTATTAATATCATAAAAGCTCTTGTTTGTACTTAACATCAGAATGAACTCAGCATTTCATGAAAAATATCTACAGCATAATATTTTCTGAAGTATCATCCAGTTGATTTCATACCACTCAAGAAGCCGCAGGGCTTTCTCAGTATGTGCTTGACTTATGCCACTAGCAGTTAATTTGGTCCACTGCTGAATAAAACATATACTGAGCCATGCAAGTGTTTTTTTTCCCTTTTTTTCTATTACAAAGCAGGAAGAAATGCAGATCTGAAAGCTATGGGCTATTTTTTTTTGCACGCGCGTGTGTGTGTGTGTGTGTGTGTGTGTGTGTGTGTGTGTGTGTGTGTGTGTGTCAGAGAGAGAGAGAGAGAGAGAGACCTTAGACATGTAATTGATTTATTTTATTTATTTATTTTACCGGGACAGTCAGACTGGATACACGTCCATTTTCAGCGGAGGCCCGGGGAGAAAAGCTCCAAAAAAACACACTCAACAAATTGTTACATTTTTACAGTTTAAAACAGAAAATAAACACAAATAAAAAGATTTGTACACAGATGTAAACAAACACAACAAACAGATATACACAAACAAATTATTACATTTTTACTCAGATAGAAAATTCTAGACAGTCTTTTTAAGAATGATAGAGTATTGAATGCCTAGTAGGCTAACATGGTAGTAGATCCAAGGAAATCATAGGATATATAAGTTAAGAAACAAAGTGTAGGCTATATCCTTGTCCTAATCCAGACTAACTCTAACCATCACTCATGTGCACATGAGTGATGGTTAGAGTTAGTCTGGATTAGGACAAGGATATAGCCATAATTTTTTAAAGTGCTGAATCAGACTTTTCTTGAACTGAGGTAGAGAGAGTTCAGATGTAAGATTAGCAGGAAGAGAATTCCAAGTTTTGCCAACAGAGTTAGCAAATAGAGATTATCTGGCTGTGTTGTTGGATTTGAGAGTTTGAACTAGTAGTCTTTCAGATGAACGAAGTGCACTAAGGTTACTGTAGGGGGTGATGAGGTTTTTAAGTACGGGTCTATTATCTGGTTGGTAAAGGATCTTGTGTGCAACTATTAGTTGGTTAACCTGAAGTAGGTTAGGAAGTTCAAGCCATCCTAGTAGATTTAGGTTATGACAGTGATGAGTTCTGTAGGCTGCATCGGTAGCAAATCTAGCAATGTAATTTAGCTGCTAGAAAGTTTATTAAGGTCAGTTTTGCTGAGGTTTGTAAATAGAGCAGAAGCATAGAGGAGGGTGGAGAATAGATGTGTATGAGCAATTACAGTTCTGGCTAATGGCGTTAGGAAGGGCTTGATCCTATATAGTGAGTCAAGTTTTTTATTAATTGTTTTAAAAGTTTTATTGATATGCAGATTAAACTTAAGGTCATTATGTATTATAACTCCTAAGAGTTTAGTTGAGGAATCTGGGGAAATAATGGTGCCGTGGTTGGATTTTAATGTAAAGGTCGTAGGGGTAGACCTGTGAGTGGGGGAGAAAAGCAGCAGTTTGGTTTTATTAGGATTTAACATGAGACGATGATTATGGAGCCAATTTTCAACTGTGTTAAACGTATTTTGAAATAGAATCTGCAACTCTGTAGGTGGTGTCGGAGCATGCTAAAGTGGAGTCATCCACATATTGAATGCATGCTGCACTTGGGATGACCTTATACAAATCATTGATGAAAATGGAAAATAATAGTGGACCTAGTACGGAGCCTTGGGGTACTCCGAGGGTGATGGGTAAAAGGGTGGATAATTTGCTCTGCCATAGGACAGCCTGTTGTCTACCACTGAGATAGGATTGAAACCAATGGATGGTCTGGTCCTTTAGGAAGATGGATGTCAAAGTGTTTATGAGTATTTGGTGGTTTACCATATCAAAGGCTTTCAAAAGATCGAGAAAGATAGCAGAGGAAAGTTTATTATTTTTTCGGTGTTGGTTAATGACATTAGGGAAGGAGAGGAGGGCTGAGGTTGTACTATGGAATGGTCTAAAGCCATGTTGGGTATTGGCTAGAAGATTATTATGGATAAGATAGTTCAGGAGTTGATTATGGATGCATTTTTCCATAACTTTAGCCAAGGGTGACAGAATAGCTATGGGTCTATAGTTTGACAGGTCAGTAGAGCTGCCCCCTTTATGGAGTGGGATGACATGGAAATCTTCCAGACAGAGGGGATGGATGCTTCAGTTATAGTTCTATTGATTAGGATAGTGATGGGGTATGCTATGGTATTTGCAGCTTTTTGTAGATATTCTGCAGGGAGTAGATCAGCCAACAGGGTGGTAGGCTTTAGTTTCTTAAGTAATTTTCAGACAAAATATGTACAAACTGGTTTGAAGTTAAAGGAGAGTTGAGAGCTGGGTGTAGTGGCTGGAGAATATGGGCATCTGGCAGATAATTGGTTAGCTAGGTTCTGGATGGTTGTTGTAAAGAAGGTGTTAAAGGTATTTGCAACTTCTTCTGGGGGGGTTTTGGTTAGAATCCAAGGGGCAGGAGTGGAGGATATTCCTGGGCTAAGAAGTTTGTTTATACCCACCCAAAACTTTTGTGGCTTGTTTTGGTGTTTTTTTTTTGTAGATGACAGTAATAGTTTATCTTGTCTAATGTGGTGGATTTTTTTTTGTTTCATTTCTTAGCTGTCTGTATCTAAGTTGATCTATGGGTTTTTTTGTGGTCCACAAAGTGGCCTGAGCCCTACTTCTAAGTAGCATTTTTTGTCTGTTTTTTTTTGAGAGCCAAGGAGCAGCTTTTGTTTTGGTTCTAATAGTCTGTGCTGGTGCATGGGTGTCAAGGATGGATAGGAATTTGGTATTAAAGTAATTTGCTGCTTCTTCAAGTGGTAATTGTTTCAGAACTGACCAATTGTAAGATATGAGTTCATTTTGGAAATGTGTGCAGTTGAAATTCTTATTGTTCCTTACTGTTTTAAAAATGGACTGGTTGTAGATATCAGCTTTTTGCCTGATTAAATAGGTGAGGAGGTGATCACTTACCTCATCAGGCAAGGTCCCACTCTTGTATTTGAGGGGGATGGGTGTTAACAAGCATCCAATCCAGAATACTTACTTTATCGTTGAGTTTACTGATCCTAGTGGGGAAGGATATGACCTGTGAAAATCCATAAAAGTTTATGTGGTGAGTGGGGGGTTCTGAGGAACACATGTTCCAGTCTATGTTGAAGTCCCCAAGTAAAATGGTTTCTTGGGGGTAGTTGCTGGATAACCAGTGTAGGATAACTTTGAGGGTATTTATGTTATTGCCTGGGGAATATATACACAGATGAGATTTATGCATTTGTTCTTATTAATGTGGAGCTTAGTGATAAGCATTTCAGCATTGCCAAATAGGGATGTTTGCAGGGCATTATTGGACACTTCAAGCATGGATTTGTACAGAACAGCTACCCCACCTCCCTTCTTATTGGTTCGGTCAATCCTTAGGATGTTATAGCCTGGTAGTATAATTTCATTATCTGAAGTAGAAGGTCTTAGCCAGGTTTCATTTAGACATAGTATGTCTGGGGAAAGAGCATCTAAGAGGGCATGTAGGTACTTAATCTTATTGTTTACACTTCTGATATTTAGATGACTGATCAAGAGTGAGCTTGGGGGTTTGTCTAAGATTTGTGTAGTAGTGGGACAGTTAGTAAAGGACCGAGAGTCATTGGATGAGGATGAGCCAGGATTTGGGTGGATATCTCCATCCATTGTCAGGTTGCATTGTATTGTGATTGTGAGCTTCCAGATTTTAATTAGTAGATGTTGGTATCTTTTGGTTTTCAGGTTGGCATATCTTGTTCTAATGGGATGCTGACACCTAGTAAGTAAGGAGTTAGATGGGAGGGGGTGTATTAAGTGTTCAAGCTTGTGTGTAGCTATATAGGTGGAGGTTTGGAATTTTGGGTAGTGGAAACCTGGGTATGTATTATATTCATAGGCAGTAAGAAGATATGGGAAAAGCAGAGAGGGTAGCAGAGAGTATAGTGATAGTATTTTAATTGGTTTCATTGCAATTAACATTGGGATTATTGAGATTGACTTTTCCCCAGTTTAAACTATTTAAGATAAGATAGAGGGGTTAAGTACTGGAGATCCTATTGATGACTTGGATATGACTGACTGATTGTAGAAAGAGGGGGTGTGGTTGTAGCACTATATATTTAGCTGTACTGGGGGTGGGAATTGGGGGAAGGGTGGGGTGCGGAGCAAGCCTGAGTGCAGCAAGGGCGAGCAGAGCAGGGCTGAACTAGACCATGCGGTAGTAAGGGTCTGTGGAGCTAAAAGTAGTTTTTTTGTAACTTTGTATTAGGTCCTTCTACTTTTTATAATAATTTGGTCTACAGAGTCGCGTTATTTGCGTTTTATAGTTTTATGGCTATGAGAGTAAATTTCACTTTTATGCACTGGTAAGACACTTAGTGTTCAGGAGCCCACACAAATCATTAAGCTTTTTTGAGCAGTTTTCCACTGAGGTACTCTTTAATGGGTAGTAAGGGACTTAGAAAGCCAGATAAGGTAATAAAGGTTTTCTAAGATATTGATTGGAAGGGACCTATTAGTGCTTTAGACCTAGTCCAGCTATGTAAAATTGAAAATGGTGCCTGCCACAGGTAATATTTATTAACTTTGGGATTGGCTTAAGGTAATAAACTGGGAAGGGAGAGGGGGAAACAAGAGCGTGGGCTGGAAGTACTTTTGTACTGCTGTTAATGAGCCAAGATCCAAGCAAAGGCAAGTTTGTATTTAAGAAAAGAATCAGAATTGACCAAAAACTGCTGTGAAGCTGTAAGTCATTTCTTAACCATTTATCAGATGGGAAAACAGCATAACCTTGTATCTGTAGGCTACTGTGCTCTCAATTAAATTAACAAACACACATTATTTGATCAGTTATGCTAACAGAAGGGAATAAAAGAGATATGGAAGATGAGTGTGTGTGTGTGTGTGTGTGTGGGGGGGGGGGTGCTTACAAGCCAAAGCAGATTGCTGTGCAAGGGATAATGAATATTAGCTCAAACAGGTAGACACATACACAAAGTTAACTTTAGCTGTTTGTGTTTGCAGACAGTTCAGATCCAGACTGCGCTTTTCATATAACAATGTATCCACCACTCTGGCTAAAGATAAAGGTGTTATTGCAGTCGATTACTTAGAGTGGTAACAGAGAGGAGTAAGCACTGTTGAGATGGTAAAGATACATTATAAAGAATACAAAACAAACTGTGCACAGGAAAATATGTCTTGAATCAACTACTAGTATATGCAGATACTGAGCCAATTGGATAACACATTAGTGAGAAGGGACCTCAGCTGACAGGTATACATTCACAGATAAAAATATAGCGAGCTGCACTCTATCCTGCGTCTGTAATGCGAGTCTATGCACCACTTACACCACAATTATATAGATATAATTAGACACCAGTTAGACACAATTAGAGACCATTATGAACATGTGATTCATAAAGATGAATAATTTTTGACAGATACTTTATTTTCAGAAATTATATGAGGTCTTAATCCTTCTGCTTTCATGTTTCTGTCTGTTTCCCAAGTGCCTGTTCCACTGTTTCCTGATTTCTAAATAGTTGCTCCATCATCAGTTTGCCTAGCAGGGTATGTAGGAGGGGTTATAATGCAGGACTTCTCATTGAAGGCCTATTTAATGGTAACTGCTGGATGACTGTATACTCTTGTTGGGTGTACATACTGGTCAAGTATAGCTAGTTGTGGAGTCTGTTGTTGTTTTCTTGTGAACACTTTGAGTTGATTTGTATGTGCATATTTTATCACTTGACCAGGATGGTGGTCTCGCCTGCAAAATGTATAAATGCTTTTTCTTTTACTTTTTTGTTATAATAAGGACATGGTTTATCTTAGAACTTTAAAATTGTGTGAAACATCTTTGATTAGTTTTTGGATGTGTGAAACAGGACTTGCATGATACAAAAAGAACAGCTTTAATCCAAAAAACATGGTAGTAATGTTTTCATATCCATCAGCAAAACTTCCTCAGAGTATAAATATACAATACAAGCAACCATATTTAACCTTCAATGATTGTGTGATCTTTCTAAAAAAACAGAATGATCAAACATAAAACTACAGCCCCAAAGATAATTTAAACAGATGTTTTATCTAATAAAAACATGTAGTGTAAGGCTTTGCATACATTGTAAAACACTTTTTCAAAAAATATATTTCAGTATAAATAGTTTGTTTAAAATTTGTCAAACATGATTTTAATACAAATTTAATGTCAACAGACTAATTTAGTGCTAGGGAGGATACATTCAAACAGAACTGTCAACTGAGTTCCCTATTTTCATAGGTTCATAGGTAGGTACTAGGCTATCAGCCTTGGGGCCTATACAAGCCCAGCCAAAAAGGTACCCTGGCTTTTGCCACCCAAAAAAATTATTTTCCTGTGCCACTGCCAAGCAGAGCCACAGAGGTGATCCCCGGGGTGAATTTCTTATTTCCCATCCAATCATCAAGGTTTTTCTTGAAGAGTGCTAATGAGGAGCTTTGTTTGATATAGCTAGGTAGTTTATTCCAGAGTAGGGGAAGTCTCTGGGACAGGAATCTGTCCCACTGACATGTTCTGTTTAATGTGGTGACAAGGTTTAGGTCTCTAGAGCATGTAGCTCGGAGGGATTGGGATTTCTTTAAGTGAAGCATGTCCAACAGCTCTGGGTTTGACATAGCTTTGTATGTTAGGCAGAGATCACCTCTGAGTAGGCGATATGTGATGGAGTAAAGCTGGAGTTTTCTGAGACGGTCTGCATAGGGCATCTGTTTGAGGCCGGTAATCTTCTTTGTGAGGTATTTCTGCGGCCTTTCCAGTTGTTGTAGATGTCTTGTGAGGTACATACCAAAAGGGGCACTGTACTCTATAATGGGTCTAATGAGTGATGAGTAGAGGGGAACAATGACCTCTTTTTTTCTGGATGAGAAACCTTTTGTGATGAGGTGTGCCACATAGAAGGATTTCCTGACTACTCTGGCGATGTGATTATCAAAGGAGAGACTACTGTCCACCTGTGTCCCAAGGTCTCTTATCACAATTTCAGTGTTAAGTATACTAACCGCCTATGTTGTAGTTCATGGGTACAGAGTTTTTACCAAAAGGGATGACAATGCACTTTTTGGCATTGAGCTTGAGGCCATGGCTTTGACACCAGGCATCTGTCTCAGTGAGACCCTTTTGTAGGATGTCCACATCATTAGGAGTTTCGATTATGGCTCCTAGTTTGCAGTCATCTGCGAACTTCGTTAGCCAAAAATCTTCTGTGTTAGCCTGTACTTCAGAGAAGTAGATACCAAACAGGAGAGGACCCAGGACTGAACCTTGTGGTACTCCACTTGTCACTGGTCTGAAGTCGGATTTGGAGTCTGCTACTTTCACAGTGTGGGTTCTGTCAGTGAGCCACTTGGCAACCCATCCTGTGACATAGGGATTTATACCTAGTTTAGTGAGTTTATCTATAATTCCAGAGTGGGGGATGGTGTCAAAAGCCTTGGCAAGATCTAGATAGGTTGTGTGAACCACCTTACCCTTGTCTATGGCTTTGGTGACTGCTTCAAAGAAGTCTATCAGGTTTAGGAGACATGATCTGCCTTTTACAAACCCAAACTGGGTGGGATCCAGAGTTTGGAGATTACCAATATCTTTGTTTATAAGTTCCATGATGATATGTTCCATGGCCTTGCAGACCAGGCTCATCAGGCTAATGGGGTGGTAGTTCTCGGGGTCCGTTGTGGCTCCCCCTTGTGGAGTGGGATAACCATTGCTGTGCGCCATTCAGCAGGCACAAAGCCTGAGGTGAGGCTATGATTGAACATGGCACTTAGATGGGGTGCCAGTTTGTTCTGTAGTTCGTGTAGAACGCAGCCTGGGATGTTGTCTGGTCCCATGGATGCTGTGTTCTTGGCTTTGGAGAGTGTGGTTTTTACCTGTGCAGACATGATTACAGGAACTTTGCAGTCTTCTGGTATAGAGATGGGCTCTTTAGGGGGTGAGAGGGGGGGGGTAAAGTTAGCACTGAACCTATCTGCCAGGATGCTGGAAATATCAGTTGGGTCTGTATATTTAGTGCCATTGTGCTGTAACTCAAAGCAGATCTGAGTGTTGCCATTGAGATTCTTGACATAGCTATAGAATGCTTTGTGGTTGTCTTTAGAATCAGTGGTGATTTTGTTTTCGTAACTAGCTTTGGAGGATTTTATCAGTGATCGCAGCTTCTTACTGAGGCTGACCAGGGAGCTCCTCCACTCGTGGGATTTTACTCTCTTTTGCAAGAGTTTCTTCCTTCTGTTGTACAGTTTGTTTATGGCAGGGGACCACCAGATTGGCTTCCTTTTTTTGGAGGATAGTGTCTTGTTTCTGTTTGGGATAGCACGATCCATGCACTAATGTAAGTGCTTATAAAGTGAAATTGTGTAGGATTCAGTAGTCGAAACTGTATTGTCCATCTGCATGGGTGTTGTGAAGTTCACCACTTCTGTCTTAAGAAGCATGAAGCTGGCTTTGGAGAAATTTTTTACCATGGTTTCCTTAATGGGCAGTGGAGGCAGGATGTGGATATCGAGGGTAATTAACTTATGGTCGGAACGGACCAATGAGGCTTTGACTTCAGGTGTGGAACACCCGTCACTCATATTGGTAATGACTAGATCCAGGATATTGTTGCCCCTGGTGGGGGTGTGGATAAGTTGATCCAGGGCACTGGAGTTTATAAATTCCAGAAAGCATTTAGCGAAGGAGTTGGTACATGAGTAGTTTTTCCAGTTAATAGTGGGGTAGTTGAAATCACCCATTATTAGGGTGTTTGGTTGAACCCTAATATTTTCCAGTACATCAAGAAAAGAGGAGTGGGAATCCTGAGGCATGGTGGGTGATCTGTAGCAAGCTACAATTTGGATTGCAGTTTTGCCCAGAGTTAGTTGCACTTGGATAACCTCGGCTGCATTATGATGAGCAACTAGCCTGGAAGTGTGGATATCCTTAATGAATATGGACACACCTCCGCCTTTGGTGTTCCAGTCCAGGTTACATGGCCGAAAAGTGTGGTATGATTTATAGCCTAGTAGTGCAGGGGTGCTCTCTGGAGCCTTGAACCAGGTCTCAGTCACTGCACAGATATCGATGTTCTCCATTTTAAGGAGTGCCTCAAGTGATTGCATTTTGAGATTTAGACTTTTAGCATTGAGTAGCATCACCCTCAGTTTTTGCTTGCCTGTTCCTGTTACGGTGGTAAATTTGTCATTTGAACCTTGCCTAAAAAAGGTACTATAGGGGTGGCAAGAACCTTAGCCAGTATCCAGCATCCCAGGGGTGACAGGTGCAGGCCATCTCTGGCAAAGCATTGTGGTCTGTCGACCATGTCATCCCAGGCAGACATATACTGGATCCCTTTAGAATGGCACCAGAAGCTTAGCCAATTGTTGAAGTCAATCATTTTGTCCTTGTACTGCGGCATCATTCTGGGTGATGGCAGAATGCTACTCAGGGCTAGGGTCATACTTGCCTGGCCTACAACATTGGAGAGCTCTTCCATGTCTCTTTTCATGTAGTCCAGGGAGGTACATCTCAGGTCATTCACACCAACATGGACAATGACAGAGTCATGTTTGTACTTGTTGTGGAGTGACCTGAGTGCGTGGGTTATGTGGAGGATCCTGGCACCCGACAGGCAGCTGACAGTAACCTTCTCCTTGTTTAGCCTGGTGAGTGGGACATCAGTGTGCCTGACTATAGAGTCGCCCATAACTAGTGTGTTGGGCATGTTGTTTTACCTTATTGGCTGTGGTTGAGTGGCACACTGAGTCTGTGGGTTATGTGTCATTTGGGTTGTGTTGGGGGGTGGAGGTTGCTTGCATTTCTGCTTTGGAGGTCTCTGTTGCTTGAGCAGATTATTATTGAGAGCTTCTGCGAATGTTTTTGTGTTTCTATATCTGGATTTTGGTGTTGTAGATTTAGTGAGATTATGTGATGAGTGTGGTGTGGTGCAAATGTTTACCTTCTCCTCTTGACTGTCAACTTCAGTCTTGATTGAAGAGAGCTTTACCTCCAGTTTGGCTAGATAAGTGCATATCTCACAGGTTGGAGTGTTGGGTGGTAGGAGGAGAGGGTTGTCTGTATACATGAGGCAATTTCTACATTGCCCCAAGATGCCCAGATTCATCAGATAAACAGGAGAGAACACTGGAAGCTGACCCTTGGACATGCCTGAATAAAAAAAAACTATTTTCCTCTAGATAAGTGAGGAAAGTGAGTACAAGAGCTGGTTTTCTCTAAGCAAGTGAGGAAAGTAAGTACCAAAACTGTTTTCCTCTAAGTAATGAGGGAGGCTGAGTGCTGTAGTAATTAGTAGGTTATTTAGTGCTTACAAGTTCTGAACAAGTGCTGATCATGAATAAGCAAATTCAAGTGCTAAAAGTAAGAATCTGTATCTGGACTAAACTAGTTACAGGAAAGGGGGGAAACAAGTGCAAATGGGGCTATTTAATCAGAAAGTTGAAAGAGATGGAAAAACTGCCCAAACGGCCAATAACTACAATTTCTGGGCCAGAACCACTCCTTATGTGGTAGATAGGTTACCTAGTGCTTACCACTACCACTGATAAGCTAGAAGGCTTCCCTCCAACACAGAAAGCTTGGGGTGGGGGGGCTCAGAAGTTTACATGCAGTCCTGGATACAGCAAATCTGAATCTGGACTACACTAGTTACAGGAAAGGATTTTGTTTATTTTTTTTATATATATATAAAGAAAAGTAGCTAAAACAACAGTTAAAACAATTCAAATGCAGTGCAAGCTAGCAAACTTGAGTATGTAGCAATGTTAGACCACACAGTTTAAAAAAGGCAATTAAAATAAAAATGACAAAAAACAATGCAGAAGGAGTCTGTTAGGCAGAATGAGGTAAAGAGATGAGACTGGGGGGAGTGTCCTAGATCAAATCTACAGTGGGGGCAGGCAACTGCAAAAACCTCCAAATTTAAACAACAACAACACAGGAATAGAGAGTGTGGGTATGGGAAAACCAACACCTTCAGCAGAGATCTGAAAAACTATACAGTGAAGCAAATATAACAGTGCACAACTCTGAAGTCAGTCAGCAATGATATAAAATTAGTTAAACAACAATTACTAGTACACAACTCTGAAGTGCCAGAAAAATATACTCAGCTCTGTATATCTCCAGACCCAATATTCTGTAGTTGTGTATTATTATTTTTGAATATAAGTTTTTGAATATAAGTATATGTACATATATTTTATTTGTATTTGCTTTTATTTTCTGGGTTTATGGGCATGTCATATTTAATTCTTGTCATTTAATTCTTGTTATTTCAATATGGTATGCCGCATGTTGCGGATATATAGTGTATTCCTTTATGATGCACTGGATGTATACTCCAGTTTTATTCACACTTTTTTTTTTAAAGATTACGCTGTAGCATCTCATAAGGTTGAATTGTACCTTTTATTTTGATGACAGCTATTTATCTGGGTTGGCGTATATGATATGTTTTGTTTCCATTTTTTAGGAAAGCAATGTGTTATTTATATTTCAATTTCATGGAATTTAATTGCTATTTAATAATGTATTTTTACTTTGATGATGGTCATCTTTGAAATACTTAGTTATAGCACATGAATTTTGATTGCTTTGAACATTAGGGAAATGAATGTATTTACACTTAATAATGATATGTGATGATGTCAGTGTAAGTGTGCACCAATGATTCATTGAGATGTCTTATTTAAATGCTTTTAACATTTTAATAGTTGTCTGATGAAGCCTAGTGGGTGAAAGCGCTAACTGTTTATTAAATTTGGACTGTTTTTATCAGCCTGCGCACCTTTTATCGGTTTCTCTTTGAAAAGCTGATTCTATAACATTTATTTGGAGCTACCGTGCTTGATTCCTGTGGATGTTTTTTGTTATATGGATTTTTGAACTTATATTTTGGACCACAGGAGTCTTTAACCCTTGGTGCTGTGTTTGGTTTTATGTAATGATATAACATTAGTCAAACAACAATTACGAGTACACAACTCTGAAGTGCCAGACAAATATACTGAGCTCTGTATATCTCCAAATTGTTTGAAGAGCACTCTTTCAGGACACAGAAAGGCTCTAGCAATGATATGCAGACTTTTTTACTAAGAGGGTCTAACTTTATGCAAGTAATCCTTGATATGGTCAGATAACACACAGGATGTAACCAGTTATACCAGCTTAAGACACAGAGAAATAGGAAGAGGGGGGGAAAGACTTTCAGAAGAGATCTGAAACACTATACAGTGAAGGAAAAATATCAGTGCAAAACTCTGAAGTCAGCCAGCAATGATATAACATTACTCAAACAATAATTACCAGTACACAACTCTGAAGTGCCAGAAAAATATACTCAGCTCTGTATATCTCCAGATAGTTTGAAGAGCACTCTTTCAGGACACAGGAAGGCTCTAGAATGATATGCACACATTTTTAATAAGAGGGTCTAACTTTATGCAAGTGATCCTTGAGATGGTCAGATAACACACAAGATGTAACCAGTTATACCAACTTAAGACATTGAGAAATAGGGGTAAGGGGGAAACACCTTCAGCAGAGATCTGAAAAACTATACAGTGAAACAAAAATAACAGTGCACAACTCTGAAGTCAGCCAGCAATGATATAAAATTAGTCAAACAACAATTACCAGTACACAACTCTGAAGTGTCAGAAAAATATACTCAGCTCTGTATATCTCCAGACAGTTTGAAGAGCTGTCTTTCAGGACACAGGAAGGCTCTAGCAATGATATGTAGACTTTTTTACTAAGAGGGTCTAACTTTATGGAGGTAATTCTTGAGATGATCAGATAACACACAGGATGTAACCAGATTAAGACACAGAGAAATAGGGGGAGGGGGGGAAATCACCTTCAGCAGAGATCTGAAAAATTATACAGTGAAGCAAAAATAATAGTGCACAACTCTGAAGTCAGCCAGCAATGACATAAAATTAGTCAAAAAACAATTACAAGTACACAACTCTGAAGTGCCAGACAAATATCCTGAGCTCTGTATATCTCCAGATTGTTTGAAGAGCCCTCTTTCAGGACACAGGAAGGCTGTAGCAATGATATGCAGACTTGTTTTACTAAGAGTGTGTAACGTTATGAAAGTAATCCTTGAGGTGGTCAGATAACACACAGGAAGTAACCAGTGAAACCAACTTAAGACACAGAGAAATAGGGGGAGGGGGGAAAAACACCTTCAGCAGCGATCTGAAAACCTATACAGTGAAGCAAAAATAACATTGCCCAACTCTGAAGTCAGCCAGCAATGATATAAAATTAGTCAAACAACAATTACCAGTTGACAACTCTGAAGTGTGAGAAAAATATACTCAGCTCTGTATATCTTGAGATAGTTTGAAAAGCACTCTTTCAGGACATAGGAAGGCTCTAGAACGATACACAGACTTTTTTACTAAGATGGTCTAACTTTATGCAAGTAATCCTTAAGATGGTCAGATAACACACAGGATGTAACCTTTTATACCAGCTTAAGACACAGAGAAATGGGGGGAGGAGGGAAAACACCTTCAGCAGAGATCTGAAACACTATACAGTGAAGGAAAAATATCAGTGCCCAACTCTGAAGTCAGCCAGCAATTATATAAAATTAGTCAAACAACAATTACCAGTTGACAACTCTGAAGTGTAAGAAAAATATACTCAGCTCTGTATATCTCTAGATAGTTTGAAGAGCACTCTTTCAGGACAGAGGAAGGCTCTAGTAATGATATACAGACATTTTTACTAAGAGGGTCTAACTTTATGCAAGTAATCCTTGAGATGGTCAGATAACACACAGAATGTAACCAGTTATACCAACTTAAGACACAGAGAAATAGGGGGACGGGGGAAAAACACCTTCAGCAGAGATCTGAAAAACTATGCAGTGAAGCAAAAATAACAGTGCACAACTCTGAAGTCAGCAAGCAATGATATAAAATTAGTCAAACAACAATTAACAGTTGACAACTCTGAAGTGTCAGAAAAATATACTCAGCTCTGTATATCTCCAGATAGTTTGAAGAGCACTCTTTCAGGGCACAGGAAGGCTCTAGAATGGCATGCAGACTTTTTTACTAAGAGGGTTTAACTTTATGAAAGTAATCCTTGAGATGATCAGATAACACACAGGATGTAACCAGCTTAAGACACAGAGAAATAGGGGGAGGGGGGAAAATCACTTTCAGCAGAGATCTGAAAAACTATACAGTGAAGCAAAAATAAAAGTGCACAACTCTGAAGTCAGCCAGCAATGACATAAAATTAGTCAAACAACAATTACCAGTAGACAACTCTGAAGTGCCAGAAAAATATACACAGCTCTGCATATCTCCAGATAGTTTGAAGTGCACTCTTTCAGGACACAGTAAGGCTCTAGCAATGATATGCAGACTTTTTTTACTAAGAGGGATAACTTTATGCAATTAATCTTGAGATGGTTAGATAACACACAGGATATAACCAGTTAAACCAACAAGACACAGAGAAATAGGGGAAGGGGGGAAAAACTCCTTCAGCAGCGATCTGAAAACCTATACAGTGAAGCAAATATATGAGTGCACAACTATGAAGTCAGCCAGCAATGATATAAAATTAGTCAAACAACAATTACCAGTACACAACTCTGAAGTGGCAGAAAAATATACTCAGCTCTGTATATCTCCAGATAGTTTGAAAAGCACTCTTTCAGGACACAGGAAGGCTCTAGCAATGATATGCAGACTTTTTTTACTAAGAAGGTCTAACTTTATGCAAGTAATCCTTAAGATGTTCAGATAACACACAGGATGTAACCATTTATACCAGCTTAAGACAGAGAGAAATGGAGGGAGGATGGAAAACACCTTCAGCAGAGATCTGAAATACTATACTGTGAAGGAAAAAAATCAGTGCACAACTCTGAAGTCAGCCAGCAATGATATAAAATTAGTCAAACAACAATTACCAGTACACAACTCTGAAGTGCCAGAAAAAATATACTAAGCTCTGTATATCTCCAGATAGTTTGAAGAGCACAATTTCAGGACACAGGAAGGCTCTAGAATGATATGCAGTCATTTTTACTAAGAGGGTCTAACTTTATGCAAGTAATCCTTGAGATGGTCAGATAACACACAGGATGTCACCTGTTATACCAACTTATAACACAGAGAAATAGGGGGACGGGGGAAAAACACCTTCAGCAGAGAACTGAAAAACTATACATTGAAGCAAAAATAACAGTGCACAACTCTGAAGTCAGCCAGCAATGATATAAAATTAGTCAAACAACAATTACCAGTACTCAACTCTGAAGTGCCAGAAAAAAATACTCAGCTCTGTATATCTCCAAACAGTTTGAAGAGCACTCTTTCAGGACACAGGAAGGCTCTAGCAATGATATGCAGACTTTTTTTACTAAGAGGGTCTAACTTTATGCAAGTAATCCTTGACATGGTCATATAACACACAGGATGTAACCAGTTATACCAACTTAGGACTCAGAGACATAGGGGGAGGGGGAAAAACAACTACACAGAGATCTGAAAAACTATACAGTGAAGCAAAATTAACAGTGCACAACTCTGAAGTCAGCCAGCAATGATATAAAATTAATCAAATAACAATTCCCAGTACACAGCTCTGAAGTGCGAGAAAAATATACTCAGCTCTGTATATCTCCAGATAGTTTGAAGAGCACTCTTTCAGGACACAGGAAGGCTCTAGCAATGACATGCAGACTTTTTTACGAAGAGGGTCTAACTTTATGCAAGTAATCCTTGAGATGGTAAGATAACACAAGGGATGTAACCAATTAAACCAACTTAAGACTCAAAGAAATAGGGGGACGGGGGAAAAACACCTTCACAGAGATCTGAAAAACTATACAGTAAAGCAAAAATAACAGTGCACAACTCTGAAGTCAGCCTGCAACGATATAAAATTAGTCAAACAACAATTACCAGTAAACAAATCTGAAGTGCCAGAAAAATATACTCAGCTCTGTATATCTTCAAATAGTTTGAAGAGCACTCTTTCAGGACACAGGAAGGCTCACGCAATGATATGCAGACTTTTTTACTAAGAGGGTCTAACTTTATGGAAGTAATCCTTGAGATGATCAGATAACACACAGGATGTAACCTGCTTAAACCACAGAAAAATAGGGCGGGGGGGGGGATCACCTTCAGCAGTGGTCTGAAAAATTATACAGTGAAGCAAAAATAACAGTACACAACTCTGAAGTCAGCCAGCAATGACATAAAATTAGTCAAACAACAATTACCAGTAGACAACTCTGAAGTGCCAGAAAAATATACTCAGCTCTACATATCTCCAGATAATTTGAAGAGCACTCTTTCCGGACACAGGAAGGCTCTAGCAATGATATGCAGACTTTTTTTACTAAGAGGGTTTAAGTTTATGCAAGTAATCTTGAGATGGTCAGATAACACACAGGATATAACCAGTTAAACCAACAAGACACAGAGAAATAGGGGGAGGGGGGAAAAACACCTTCAGCAGAAATATGAAAAATTATACAGTCAAGCAATAATAGCGGTGCACAAATCTGAAGTCAGACAGCAATGATATAAAATTAGTCAAACAGCAATTATCAGTACACAACTCTGAAGTGGCAGAAAAATATACTCAGCTCTGTATATCTCCAGATAGTTTCAAGAGCACTCTTTCAGGACACAGGAAGGCTCTAGCAATGATATGCAGACTTTTTTACGAAGAGGGTCTAACTTTATGCAAGTAATCCTTGAGATGGTCAGATAACACACAGGATGTAACCAATTATACCAACTTAAGACACAGAGAAATAGGGGGTGGGACACCTTCAGCAGAAATCTGAAAAAGTATACAGTGAAGCAAAAATATCAGTGCACAACTCTGAAGTAAGCTAGCAAAGATATAACATTAGTCAAACAACAATTACCAGTAGACAACTCTGAAGTACCAGAAAAATATACTCAGCTCTGTATATCTCCAGATAGTTTGAAGAACACTCTTTCAGGACACAGGACGACTCTAGAATGATATGCAGACTTTTTTACTAAGAGGGTCTAACTTTATGAAAGTAATCCTTGAGATGGTAAGATAACACACAGGACGTAACCAGTTATACCAACTTAAGACAAAGAGAAATAGGGGGACACACATTCAGCTGAGATCTGAAAAACTATGAAGTGAAGCAAAAATAACAGTGCACAACTCTGAAGTCAGCCAGCAATGATATAAAATTAGTCAAACAACAATTACCAGTACACAACTCGGAAGTGCCAGAAAAATATACTCAGCTCTGTATATCTCCAGATAGTTTGAAGAACACTCTTTCAGAACACAGGAAGGCTCTAGCAATGATATGCAGACTTTTTTTACTAAGAGGATCTACCATTATGCAAGTAATTCTTGGGATGGTCAGATAACACACAGGATGTAACCAGTGATACCAGCTTAAGACACAGAGAAATAGGGGGAGGAGGGAAAAACAACTTCAGCAAAGATCTGAAACACTATACAGTGAAGCTAAAATAGCAGTGCTCAACTCTGAAGTCAGCCAGCAATGATATACAATTAATCAAACAACAATTACCAGTACACAACACTGAAGTGCCAGAAAAATATACTCAGCTCTGCATATCTCCAGATATTTTGAAGAGCACTCTTTCAGGACACAGGAAGGCTCTAGAATGATATACAGACATTTTTACCAAGAGGGTCTAACTTTATGCAAGTAATCCTTGAGATGGTCAGATAACACACATAATGTAACCAGTTATACCAGCTTAGGACGCATAGAAATAGGGGAGGGGGAAAAACACTTTCAGCAGAGATCTGAAACACTATACAGTGAAGGAAAAATAACAGTGCACAACTCTGAAGTCAGCCAGCAATGATAAAAAATTAGTCAAACAATAATTAGTAGTACACAACTCTGAAGTGCCCAAAAAAAATACTCAGCTCTGTATATCTCCAGATAGTTTGAAGAGCACTCTTTCAGGACACAGGAAGGCTCTAGCAGTGATATGCAGACTTTTTTACTAAGAGGGTCTAACTTTATGCAAGTAATCCTTGAGATGGTCAGATAACACACAGGATGTAGCCAGTTATACCAATTTAAGAAACAGAGAAAAAGGGGGAGGGGGGGAAACACATTCAGCAGAGATCTGAAAAACTATACAGTGAAGCAAAAATAACAGTGCACAACTCTGAAGTCAGCCAGCAATGATATAAAATTAGTCAAACAACAATTACCAGTATACAACTCTGAAGTGCCAGAAAAATATACTCAGCTCTGTATATCTCCAGATAGTTTGAAGAGCACTCTTTCAGGACACAGGAAGGCTCTAGCAATGATATGCAGACTTTTTTACGAAGATTGTCTAACTTTATGCAAGCAATCCTTGAGATGGTCAGATAACACACAGGATGTAACCAATTATACCAACTTAAGACACAGAGAAATAGGGGGAGGGGGGAAAAACACCTTCAGCAGAAATTTGAAAAATTATATAGTGAAGCAAAAATAACAGTGCACAACTCTGAAGTCAGCCAGCAATGATATAAAATTAATCAAACAACAATTACCAGTACACAACTCTGAAGTGCCAGAAAAATATACTCAGCTCTGTATAGCTCCAGACAGTTTGAAGAGCACTCTTTCAGGACACAGGAAGGCTCTAGCAATGATATGCAGACGTTTTTACTAAGAGGGTCTAACTTTATGCAAGTAATCCTTGACATGGTCATATAACACACTGGATGTAACCAGTTATACCAACTTAAGACACAGAGACATAGGGCGAGTAGGGGGAAACACCTTCAGCAGAGATCTGAAAAACTATACAGTGAAGCAAAAATAACAGTGCACAACTCTGAAGTCAGCCAGCAATGATATAAAATTAGTCAAATAGCAATTACCAGTACACAACTCTGAAGTGCCAGAAAAATATACTCAGCTCTGCATATCACTGCTATATCTCCAGATAGTTTGAAGAGCACTCTTTCAGGACACAGGAAGGCTCTAGCAATGACAGACTTTTTTACTAAGAGGGTCTAACTTTATGCAAGAAATCCTTGAGATGGTCAGATAACAGACAGGATGTAACCAGTTATACCAACTTAAGACACAGAGAAATAAGGCAGGGGGAAAGACAACTTCAGCAGAGATCTGAAAAAGTATACAGTGAAGCAAAAATAACAGTGCACAACTCTGATGTCAGCCAGCAATGATATAAAATTAGTCAAACAACAATTACCAGTACACAACTCTGAAGTGTCAGAAAAATATACTCAGCTTTGTATATCTCCAAATAGTTTGAAGAGCACTCTTTCAGGACACCAAAAGGCTCTAGCAATGATATGCAGACTTTTTTACTAAGAGGGTCTAACTTTATGGAAGTAATCCTTGAGATGATCAGATAACACACAGGATGTAACCAGCTTAAGAAACAGAGAAATAGGGGGAGGGGGGGAAATCACCTTCAGCAGAGATCTGAAAAATTATACAGTGAAGCAAAAATAACAGTGCACAACTCTGAAGTCAGCCAGTAATGACATAAAATTAGTCAAAAAACAATTTCAAGTACACAACTCTGAGGTGCCAGACAAATATACTGAGCTCTGTATATCTCCAGATTGTTTGTAGAGCACTCTTTCAGGACACAGGAAGGCTCTATCAATGATATGCAGACTTTTTTTACTAAGAAGGTGGAACGTTATGCAAGTAATCCTTGAGCTGGTCAGATAACACACAGGAAGTAACCAGTGAAACCAACTTAAGACACAGAGAAATAGGGGGAGGGGGGAAAAACACCTGCAGCAGTGATCTGAAAACCTATACAGTGAAGCAAAAATAACAGTGCACAACTCTGAAGTCAGCCAGCAATGATATAAAATTAGTCAAACAGCAATTACCAGTACACAACTCTGAAGTGCCAGAAAAATATACTCAGCTCTGTATATCTCCAGATAGTTTGAAAAGCACTCTTTCAGGACACAGGAAGGCTCTAGAATGACATGCAGAAATTTTTACTAAGAGTGTCTAACTTTATGCAAGTAATCCTTGAGATGGTCAGATAACACACAAGATGTAACCAGTTATACCAACTTAAGACACAGAAAAATAAAGGGAGGGGGAAAACACCTTCAGCAGAGATCTGAAAAACTATACATTGAAGCAAAAATAACAGTGCACAACTCTGAAGTCAGCCAGCAATGATATAAAATTAGTCAAACAACAATTACCAGTACACAACTCTGAAGTTCCAGAAAAAAATACTCAGCTCTGTAGATCTACAGATAGTTTGAAGAGCACTCTTTCAGGACACAGGAAGGCTCTAGCAATGATATGCAGACGTTTTTACTAAGAGGGTCTAACTTTATGCAAGTAGTCCTTGACATGGTCATATAACACACAGGATGTAACCAGTTATACCAACTTAAGACACAGAGACATAGGGGGAGGGGGAAAAACACCTTCAGCAGAGATCTGAAAAACTATACAGTGAAGCAAAAATAACAGTGCACTACTCTGAAGTGAGCCAGCAATGATATAAAATTAGTCAAATAACAATTTCCAGTACACAACTCTGAAGTGCCAGAAAAATATACTCAGCTCTGTATATCTCCAGATAGTTTGAAGAACACTGTTCCAGGACACAGGAAGGCTCTAGCAATGACAGACTTTTTTACTAAGAGGGTCTAACTTTATGCAAGTAACCCTTCAGATGGTCAGATAACAGACATGATGTAACCAGTTATACCAACTTAAGACACAGAGAAATAGGGGCAGGGGGGAAAAACAACTTCAGCAGAGATCTGAAAAAGTATACAGCGAAGAAAAAATAACAGTGCACTACTCTGAAGTCAGCCAGCAATGATATAAAATTAGTCAAACAACAATTACCAGTAAATAAATCTGAAGTGCCAGAAAAAATATACTCAGCTCTGTATATCTCCACATAGTTTGAAGAGCACTCTTTCAGGACACAGGAAGGCTCTAGCAATGGTATGCAGACATTTTTACTAAGAGGGTCTAACTTTATGGAAGTAATCCTTGAGATGATCAGATAAGAAACAGGATGTAACCAGCTAAAGACACAGAGAAGTAGGGGGAGGGGGGAACTCACCTTCAGCAGAGATCTGAAAAATTATACAGAGAAGCAAAAATAACAGTGCACAACAATGAAGTCAGCCAGCAATGACATAAAATTAGTCAAACAACAATTACAAGTACACAACTCTGAAGTGCCAGACAAATATACTGAGCTCTGTATATCTCCAAATTGTTTGAAGAGCACTCTTTCTGGACACAGGAAGGCTGTAGCAATTATATGCAGACTTTTTTTACTAAGAGGGTGTAACGTTATGAAAGTAATCCTTGAGCTGGTCAGATAACACACAGGAAGTAACCAGTGAAACCAACTTAAGACACAGAGAAATAGGGGGAGGGGGGAAAAACACCTTCATCAGCGATCTGAAAACCTATACAGTGAAGCAAAAATAACAGTGCACAACTCTGAAGTCACCCAGCAATGATATAAAATTAGTCAAACAATAATTACCAGTACACAACTCTGAAGTGCCAGAAAAATATACTCAGCTCTGTATATCTCCAGATAGTTTGAAGAGCACTCTTTCAGGACACAGGAAGGCTCTAGCAATGATATGCAGACTTTTTTGCTAAGAGGATCTAACTTTATGCAAGCAATCCTTGAGATGGTCAGATAACACACAGGATGTAACCAATTAAAACAACTTAAGACACAGAGAAATAGGGGGAGGGGGGAAAAACACCTTCATCAGCGATCTGAAAACCTATACAGTGAAGCAAAAATAACAGTGTACAACTCTGAAGTCAGCCAGCAATGATATAAAATTAGTTAATAATTTTTTTTTCTCCTCTAACTATCTACCTGGCTGCTGTGCGCTCTGCTTTGGGTTCTGGTCCTTGACCTGGGAACCTCAAGTATCTAACACCTGCAAAATACCCTCCTGAAGTTTTCTGAACATAAATCTGGACCTTGAAACTACCCTCGGGCTCCCTGAGTGACCATCTGTTTGTTTTTGTAGAACAGTGGAACCTGGGAACCTCAAGTATCTAACACCTGCAAAACACCCTCCTGAAGTTCTCTGAACATAAATCTGGACCTTGAAACTACCCTCGGGCTCCCTGAGTGACCATCTGTTTGTTTTTGTAGAACAGTGGAACCTGGGAACCTCAAGTATCTAACACCTGCAAAACACCCTCCTGAAGTTCTCTGAACATAAATCTGGACCTTGAAACTACCCTCAGGCTCCCTGAGTGACCATCTGTTTGTTTTTGTAGAACAGTGGAACCTGGGAACCTCAAGTATCTAACACCTGCAAAACACCCTCCTGAAGTTCTCTGAACATAAATCTGGACCTTGAAACTACCCTCGGGCTCCCTGAGTGACCATCTGTTTGTTTTTGTAGAACAGTGGAACCTGGGAACCTCAAGTATCTAACACCTGCAAAACACCCTCCTGAAGTTCTCTGAACATAAATCTGGACCTTGAAACTACCCTCGGGCTCCCTGAGTGACCATCTGTTTGTTTTTGTAGAACAGTGGAACCTGGGAACCTCAAGTATCTAACACCTGCAAAACACCCTCCTGAAGTTCTCTGAACATAAATCTGGACCTTGAAACTACCCTCGGGCTCCCTGAGTGACCATCTGTTTGTTTTTGTCGAACAGTGGAACCTGGGAACCTCAAGTATCTAACACCTGCAAAACACCCTCCTGAACTTCTCTGAACATAAATCTGGACCTTGAAACTACCCTTGGGCTCCCTGGGTGACCATCTGTTTGTTTTTGTAGAACAGTGGAACCTGGGAACCTCAAGTATCTAACACCTGCAAAACACCCTCCTGAAGTTCTCTGAACATAAATCTGGACCTTGAAACTACCCTCGGGCTCCCTGAGTGACCATCTGTTTGTTTTTGTAGAACAGTGGAAGTATGTACTGTGCTTGTAACTAGTAATATTTACTGATAACTCCTGACAAATTACCTTGCTTTGCTAGGCTAGTTCCCCATTACAGGTAGCCAGCAGCCTACAACTCACCTCTAACTAGTCTTTTATTTCTTTTTCATCTTCAATCTACCCCTTCTAGACAGCCTTGACTCTCTTGTTCGTAGTAGGTTGCCCACTTCCCCCTCCTGTAGCCTACCTACCTTGCATGTGAGGGATTTGTGGAAACTATAACTCTGGCCACTAGGTGGCGCACTACCTCTACAGCTCTGCATCTTGATCTCAACCCTCTCCTCACTAGACCTCCCAACCCTACTTCTAGCCCTGATTTCTACTCTGTCTAGTCTTAGTTTTTGTGCTACACCTCTCTATCCTCAACCCTGGATTTACTGACTACTCTCTATTTCTCCTACATACATGTACCTTACTGTAGCCTTGCAACATACTCCTGTCTATAAGCACCTTAGATTAAGCCTGTTTTACTCACTTTTTCATTCTCCCACTCTTAAACTTACCTTCTGATTACTCCCTTTCTACTGATTGTCTTACTTGGTTGTCCACTCTCTTGTCTCTACCCGCTCCATTCGCCCTGCGGGCTCACTCCGCTCCCCTACCCTGCCCCCAATTCCCGCCCCCAGTGCTCCTACATTAATACCTCTAGAAACCACACCCCTCTTTCATCTACCCCAATCAAATTACTACACATCATACACTCACTCTACCTCTTCTGCCAATCACCACACCCACTAATTTGTAACATCCTACCTCCACCCCAAACTACTTATTCAAACTACTCATATTGCACACAAACTTCTCCTTACTCACCTCCCCTAGTACTAAAATGCACACAACTCAAAACTCCACACAACTAAAACTTCTTGTCTGCTTTTCATCTCTCTCCTGTCTTATTGCTACTTACTTCCTAACATTCTATGAATACCCACTGTACCCTAATATTACTACTTCATCTAAAGAAACCTCTACACCTTTATCAACCTTCTCTTCTACCCTCCCAAACCTTACAACTCTAGCAAAATACACTCCAGCCAAATACCACAAATTTTCTCACATCAAATCAAACAAATCAAAATCTAAAAAACTAATAGACAACTTATACAAACTTCTTAAACCTAAAGATTTTAAACATCTCCATCTACTCCTGGACGGGGACATAAATCCAAACCCTGGACCAAACCATACACATTCAAATACTTATAAAAAACAAGACAAAACTCCCACTCGATCTACTGCCAGACCAACTAACTCTCTCTACATTGCCCATCTCAATATACGTAGTATTTGTAATAAAATCTCTCAAGTACATGCCCTACTAGAAATCCATCAATTTGACATTTTATGCCTAACTGAAACATGGCTTAAGCCATCCATCAAAGACAGTGAAATCACTCCTCCTGGGTTTAATATCATTAGACTCGATCGTATTACTAAAAAGGGTGGGGGGATAGCAATTCTCCATAAAGCTCATATCCAAATTAGCAGTATAGAACAGACTCTTAGCCCTGATAACAATGCAGAAATCTTTACCTCTAAACTTCAAATCAATAGTTCTAAAACCATTAATATCATATGTGGTTATCTTCCACCAGGAAATAACATTAACACTTTAGAATGCATACTCAACACACTCCACAGAGACCTCCCTCAAGAAACAATACTCCTAGGCGACTTTAACATTGATTGGTATTCCTGTAACAAAACAAACCCTACCTCCCATATTAACCTTTATGGATTCACACAACTCATAGATAACCCTACTAGAACAAATAAAACCAACAAAAAAGAAACCATCTTAGACTGGTTTCTTACTAATACTCCTCAACAAACCTACCAATCTGGCACTCTCCCTGAAGAACTAAGCGACCACTCATTGACCTATATCATTAGGCATAGAACCACCCTAACTTTACCTACCATATATAGAACCCTTTGCTCAAAAAAACATTTCAACTATGAACACTTTCTTGATGAATTAACTCAAGTTAATTGGTCTCCCCTAAAACATCTCCCTCTAAACAAAGCAGTCCAACATTTTAATTCCACATTCCTATCTATCCTAGACCACTATGCCCCAAATCGCACTATTAGAACTTCAGTCAGTGACTTACTCCCATTTGTACAATCATTGTATTTGTTTATGCATAACGCGAGTTATTATCATTGAGCCTCATTGCTGACAGCACTTTTTTCATTTACGCTAGTACAATGCGCAGTATGAACACTGTTCGTTTTTCAACCGGACATTGTTTGGATATGTCCGATGAAGGATGATTTTTACATAATGATGTTTTAATAGATTTAGCCATGTATATGGATTAAATGTTAGTTCCGATCTACTTTATAACAAGTAGAATGTGATTTTACGGCATCATTTTTATGAACTAGGCGCTGAAGATGCATTTAACAGGTAATGCAGGCACTGACAGCTCTATGAAGTAGGAGTTAGATTTGCTCTTAATAGACTACGTATTTTGTTTGCGTTATTACAAGAGAAAAAATATTGAGAATATAAGCTATGTACATACTGAGCTTGTTTCATTTCATTTTTTGTGTTGCTACAAAAACTGAATGTATTGCAATGGTTTTAAGAATAGAGAAGTATTTCACTTTAATTAATTAAGTATTGTTACAATGGATTAATTGCATTATTGACAACAACTGCTTGGTATTATCTGTATAAAAGGAGCTGAGTTATGTGTTTTAAACTGTATCTGAAGAAGCATGCAAGACGCATTTGAAAGCGCTTATTCTGTGTTTGTTCGATTGGAATAAAGGATTTATTTTTGAAGAATCCAGTGCTTCTCGTGGTGTGTCCTGATAGTTTTGTTTGTGGACTATTAGAACTAATGCTAAAGTAGCACCCTGGCTAACCAAAACCACCCGACAACAAATTATCCTTAGAAACAAATACTGGGCAAAATGGCGTGCCACCAAAAATCCAACAGATCACCAAAACTTCAAAGAACTTAGAAACAGTACTAAAAAAGACATCCTAATGGACAAAAAGAATTACTACCAACATTTCCAACAAAACTCCAACAAGGAACCTAAAAGATTCTGGTCCAGCATCAATAATATTTTATACCCTAGCCAGTCTATCACACCAACCCCTGAGGGCTCCAACCCAGAAAATCCCACACAAACAGCCAATGACTTTAATTCATTTTTTACTAATACTATCCAAACTCTTGCTAGCCATCTATCTCCTGATACCTCTAAACTACCCCTCCCTACTTTAAATCTACCTCCTTCCTTTCATTTGCAACCTGTATCTACCTCCTTTATCTTATCACTGCTTCAAAAGCTAAAACCCACCACTCCTTCTGCTGACAAACTTCCTGCAGAATACTTGCAAATATGTGCTAAAACTATTGCCTATCCCATCTCTATACTAATAAATAAATCTATACAGGAAGGAATTTTCCCATCTATTTGGAAGATATCTTATATCATCCCACTACACAAAGGGGGTAAGTCCAACGACCTCTCTAATTTCCGTCCTATAGCACTCTTATCACCTATAGCTAAAATTATGGAAAAATGTATTCACAAACAACTCCTTAACCACCTCCTACACAATAATCTACTTGCTAACTGCCAACATGGATTCAGACCTTCACATAGTACTACTACAGCCTTACTCTCCTTTACCAACTCCATTAATTGTAACCGTAACAACTACATCCTATCATCTTCAGTCTTCATAGACTTATCTAAAGCCTTCGACATGGTTAACCATAAACGTCTTCTGCATATTCTTAATTCACTCTCACTTGATCCTCCTTCCTTAACTTGGTTTACATCTTACCTAGAAAAACGTCAGCAAGCAGTTCTCTGGAAAAATACTTTATCTAGTCTCCTCCCCATCTCATTGGGAGTTCCTCAAGGCTCTATCCTAGGCCCCCTTTTATTTTCTATCTTTATAAATGACCTCCATCTAGCTATCCCAAACACTATCTGCATACAATATGCTGACGATTCTACTATTATCTGCTCTGCCAATACACAAACTGAACTACAGTCTATCACACAAAAGGCTTTTACTACTGTCGAGCAATGGTTCACTGATCGCTGCCTACTGCTCAACCCTAAAAAAAACAAACTGCTATTGTTCTCACCTTCCCATAGATCTACCCTCTTAACTTTACTCTTACTTCCATTGACAACACCATTATTTTCCCAGAAACGACTACCAAACTACTAGGAATAACCACTGACATCAACCTCAGCTTTGATACGCACATCAACAATACTATCAAATTAGTTAATAAGAAAATAGGTTCCCTTTACAGAATCAAAGCCTTCCTTTCACCAGACGCAAAGACAATCTTAGCCAGATCCCATCTAACCTCTTCTCTACTATATGCATCTGCTTTATTCACTAACCTTTCCAAAAACAATATCAATAAACTAGCACAATCTTACCATAATATTGCTCGATTTGCAACAGGAACCCCATTTAAAACTCACCACTGCCTGAACCTAAGAGAACTAGGTTGGCTTGAACTCCCTAACCAACTCCTATTTCAACAATTCCAAATAGCTCATACAATCCTATACCAACCAACTAAAACACCCATACTCACTAACCTCATTTCACCTTACAATAACCTGAAGCATCTACATTCTTCCAACAAGCTACTGATAAATATTACCAAACCTAAAAATTCTGCTGGAGATTGCCTCTTTTCCAACTCTGTTGGAAAAATGTGGAATAAATTACCCTCTGACATCACATCTTTGTGCTCTGTCTCACTTTTTAAAAAACAAATAAAAAATCATCTCAACAAACACTGGCTATGCTCCTGCACCAACCCAGGTTAACTCACTCCTTCCTCTCCTATCCTATCTATCCTTACAGTAACTTTATATGTATGCTTTCTGACAAAAAAAATATATATATATTTTTTTTGGTTTGCAATTTTTACATTAATGTTCCCTACTTACTGCTTTTTTTGTAAAATTGTATGTAACAATGTCTATGTTCTGTTTCCTATATGTTTTTTTTATATCTGTAATCTACCCTTGGAGCTTTTCTCCCCAGGCCTCTACTGAAAATGGACATATATCCAGCTAGACTAGCCCAGTCAACAAATGTAAAATAAAATAAAAATAAAAAAAATAGTCCAACAACAATTACCAGTACACAACTCTGAAGTGCCAGACAAATATACTGAGCTCTGTATATCTCCAGATAGTTTGAAGAGCACTCTGTCAGGACATAGGAAGGCTCTAGCAATGATATGCAGACTTTTCTTACTAAGAGGGTCTAACTTTATGCAAGTAATCCTTGAGATGGTCAGATAACACACAGAATGTAACAAGTTATACCAGCTTAAGACACAGAGAAATATGGGGAGGGGGGAAAACACCTTCAGCAGAGACCTGAAACACTATACAGTGAAGGAAAAATATCAGTGCACAACTCTGAAGTCAGCCAGCAATGATATAAAATTACTCAAACAACAATTACGAGTAGACAACACTGAAGTGCCTGAAAAATATACTCAGCTCTGTATATCTCCAGAAAGCTTGAAGTGTACTCTTTCAGGACACAGGAAGGCTCTAGTAATGATATGCAGACTTTTTTACGAAGAGGGTCTACCTTTATGCAAGTAATCCTTGAGATGGTCAGATAACACACAGGATATAACTAATTATACCAACTTAAGACACAGAGAAATAGGGGGAGGGGGGGAAACACCTTCAGCAGAGATCTGACAAATTATACAGTTAAGCAAACATAATAGTGCACAACTCTGAAGTCAGCCAGCAATGATATAAAATTAGTCAAACAACAATTACCAGTACGCAACTCTGAAGTGCCAGAAAAATATACTCAGCTCTATATATCTCCAAATAGTTTGAAGAGCATTCTTTCAGGACACAGGAAGGCTCTAGCAATGATATGCAGACTTTTTTGCTAAGAGGGTCTAACTTTATGCAAGCAATCCTTGAGATGGTCAGATAACACACAGGATGTAACAATTATACCAACTTAAGACACAGAGAAATTATGGGAGGGGGGAAAAACACCTTCAGCTGAGATTGAAAAACTATACAGTGAAGCAAAAATAACAGTGCACAACTCTGAAGTCAGCCAGCAATGATATAAAATTAGTCAAACAACAATTATCAGTACACAACTCTGAAGTGCCAGAAAAATATACTCAGCTCTGTATATCTCCAGATAGTTTTAAGAGCACTCTTTCAGGACACCGGAAGGCTCTAGAATTATATGCAGACTTTTTTACTAAGAGGGTCTAACTTTATGCAAATATCCTTGAGATGGTCAGATAACACACAGGATGTAACCAGTTATACCAACTTAAGACAAAGAGAAATAGTGTGAAGAGGGAAAAACACCTTCTGCAGAGATCTGAAACACTATATAGTGAAGGAAAAATAGCAGTTCACAACTCTGAATTCAGCCAGCAATGATATAAAATTAGTCAAACAACAATTACCAGTACACAACTCTGAAGTGCCAGGAAAATATACTCAGCTCTGCATATCTCCAGATAGTTTGAAGAGCACTCTTTCAGGACACACGAAGGCCCTAGCAGTGATATGCAGACTTTTTTACTAAGAGGGTCTAACTTTATGGAAGTAATCATTGAGATGGTCAGATAACACACAGGATGTAACCAGTTTTACCAACTTAAGACACAGAGTAATAGGGGGAGGTGGGAAAACACCTTCAGCAGAGATCTGAAAAACTATACAGTGAAGCAAAAATAACAGTGCGCAACTCTGAAGTCAGCCAGCAATGATATAAAATTATTCAAACAACAATAATTTCCATTATGTTGTACCAATTTTCACCACTTGTGTTAATATGAACTATCTCTGTTATGAAAACGAAATCTCTTAACGAGTGTATTTCTTAGCAAGTTTGTTCAGAGCATGTTTTAAATTATTCATTCTCATATTGTAATTGTGTTCATAAATTCTAGAACCAAGATCTTTATCAGCTTTTCCTACATATAAAGTTATGAAAGTTTCACAAACTGGTAAATAGAGTGCACCTTTCTTACCACCATTACATGCACCAGTTTTCATATATTTTCTGCTTTCTTGGTTATGTCCCTTACCTTTAAATTATTAATAAATCTACACTGGTTACACTGATCATACTTCAGAGTAGATGTGCTCCCCTGAGGGGATACTCTGCTTCTTGCCTCATGAGTTTTCTAGGAGGTCTACAATTTTTACCTTTTTAATCACAAAGGTCGTTTGTTACCCAACTTAATTATTAATATTTTCAAAATGATCAAAATGAGGTCCATTTCTGTCTAATAATATACTGAATGTTGAATGAATCCAAATTATATTGAATTGTCATAGTTCATTCATAATTTTTCTGTTCCAAAGTTTTTTGAAGTACTAATCTGTTATCTTCCTTTAATAAAGAGTGAAATTGTTTTTTTCTCGACTGTCTTCACAGAGTTAATCTGCCCCACTGGATACTCCATTTTGAAGAATAATTCTGAGAGTTTTGTGTCTTCTAGTATGGTGGCTTTCTAGAGAGGAGCATCAGTGGTAAGCTCCCCTAAGGAATAGAAAAATTGTACAAATTAAAGTGTATCGATTCCAGTGAAAAATTGTTACTAATGGAGTTGCTTCAATGCAGAGGGTTGATGGTAAACAAATTTTAAAAAGTATGCAGAAGCAAAGTAGCAGGCCACTAGAAGAAGTATAAGAGCAAGAATGACAGAAATGAAAGAAGAGCATCCATCACTGAATATGATTTGGTTGATGTTAATAGCGATGAAGCAGTCACTCCAATAAAGTCAGCTCTGCTTGAAAAATTATTGGGAGAGATAGCATTAACCTTAAATGAACATTCAGCAGTGACTCAGACCTCAGTAGAAGAAAACATTTAAAAATGTGAGTTGAGGCTGCTAAAGCATTGCTAGAGTATATAGAACAGGAAATGATCAATGTAGACGATCACTGCATAAGACAAAATATTAAGGTGAGGAGGAAAATCAAAATACAAATGGCAAAGCTGCAGGGAGACATTGACCAAACTTCAAAGGGGTTGGAATGGAATGCTAAAAAATGAATTTAAAATAGAAAGAGACCCACACATGGCTATGAGAGCTGGTAGAGGGACATTCCACACAAAATTATATACTTCTAGACTTAGTTAAAAGAGGAGCTATTACAAAATGTTTGGCAGCAAAGACAAAGGTAATGCTCAGAGAGAGAGTCATGCATTTATAGAGCAGGATGATTCATTTTAAAAGGAAGGAGCTATGATTTTTCTCCCTCAATAAAGCTGGGTAAGGTTAGAAAGGATAGCCTGCAATCCCAGAGATGAGTCCACAAAAACAGTTGTTTTCATTACTTAAACAGCAACAGATCTTAAAAGAGAACATCCAGATCATGCAAGAGCCAAAGAAATGGACAGGCTAGGAGAAACTTAACGTATGTTCACATGCTGGACTGAAAGGGACTATAGAATGAGTGTATATAGCAAATGATGGACAAATTGACAATGACCTCTTAACGTGTTTAATGAACTGTTTTTATCAAATATATTTTAACTATTTGTTTTACCTTTTACACATAGTAGAACTATTAATCTAAATGATACAAGCTAAATATTTACAAAGATAAGACAAAGAGGAAATGATTAATTGACTAGTGCAGAAGCTCCGACATGCATCTTCCTACCTTAGTCAAGTACGTGTCTAATTGTCTGGGAAGTAGTGTGATGTTTAAGAAACCAAGTAAAAATGACTGGATATATATATACTGCGTCCAAAAAGTAAGGTAGACAATGATATATGTCAAAGCGCCATAACGTTAAAGCTGTTCAGATATAAAGTTGATGGAAGGAAGACATTTATATAGAAATAAATGTGCAGGGCAGTCTAGAATAGCAACTTAACAGAAGAGGCTGGAGATGTGACCATTGCATATGAATAAAAAAAAATAGAAGTCAACAATGTGTAAACAAGTTAAAACAATAGTATATGTTTATGGTACTGGCAAATGTAAACTGAAGTTAACTCAAGGTAGTACTGGTGACACGATAAAAGACCTGAAAACCCTGAGATCAATCAGATAGGGTTGGGTCTTATTGGACTGGAGGGGGGGGGGCATCACCAAGACATCATCTTGAACAGGACTAGTTTCTGTCACATAAGACAGGAAGAGGCAAGGGTCTGAAAATGATGGGAATGGAATGAAAGTGACTCCAATTTAGGAAGCTTAAAAAAAAAAAAAAAAAATATATATATATATATATATATATATATATATATATATATATATATATGTGTGTTGTTATGATATTTTTTGATAGGCTGGCAGTAGTTCCATTGAAAACAAATTGACTGAAAACATTTAGCAGAAAGCACTTTCAACAAAAGTAAGAAAACAAATCTTTTTCTGCAAGAAGACTTGTCTCCTGCACCTCCATGCGGGGGCACTCTCACGGACCCCAAATTTTAAATATACCAACTCTAATGTGCCAAAAGTGTATAGAAAATGGAATTCTCCATTACTGCATAAAATGCTTTCAGATAAACATTTTCAGTAGATTTGTGTTTGGCCTAGCTTTCTTTGATACCCATATTGTTAGTAAGGGTGTTAATATTAATTGGTGTTGCTGGGGGGAGGGAATGATCTAATTTGTTACAGGTTCTGGCAGAGAGGTAGAATGCTCAGTGAAGCAAAACAATATTAGAAATGAAGTAGGGAAACAAAGATGCAAGAGGTGTAGAGGAAGGAATGTATATAGCACAGGAAAAAAGGTACTTAAGCACTGTGAATGGCTGCTGGAACATTTTTGGAAACCTCAGAAATTTAGAAGAAAAGAAATGAACTTAGAAATATTAAGAGGGTAAGAAGAAAATAAAGTGACACTAGTAGCTGAATGGAAACCACACTGAAAGTGGTAAGCTGGAACATTAACGAAATAATAAACAAAGTAAAAAGAGAGCAAACGCTGATGTATTTAAAAAGGAAAAACTGGCACATTTGCTTACATTACAGGAAATACACTTGATACCAGTTGAAGCAGTGCAATTGACTGGAAGAGGATTGAAAGTAGTGGCTAATGCCTCATGGGTGCAGACAAGACAGATGAGAGTAGTCTGCTAGTGAGAAATACAGTGCCTTTACATGCTGAAGACACTTTAGTGGGTGAATGGAGAATGTATCCGGGTTCTAAAGAATGAAGAGGGGAGCCGACAGTTACTCTGACGGCAATAAACTTCACCCCCAAAGACCACAATGCGAGTAATGAGGGACTTATTTGTGAAGATAGTAGCATACTTGGGAAGATAGTAGCATTTCTAGGAGAATTAGTGCTAATAGTCAGAGACTGGAATATAGCAACAGGTTGAAGAGGTATAGATAAGGGACCATAGTGTATCATGGGAGGGAAAATTCTTCAGAAAATACATGAATGCAGTAGGGGAGAAAGATATATGGGTAATGATGAAAGCACAAGACCACAAAGGAGAGCACAGATTCTTTTTAGCAAGATGTCACTGGTGGTCCACATTAGACAGATGCTATGTTAATGTGGAATATGAAAGAGCAGTTGAAAAAATAGAATGTGAACTGGTAACCTTTTAAAACCATACACTGATGGGTATAAAATTAAAGATGGAGACAGACGAATGTCTCCCAGTGTACTGGTGCTTTCTGGAATGATGGTTAGAGAGAGAAAAGAACAGGAATTAGCTAATGGTGGAAATAAATAATGCAAGTTTTAGAAAATAAGGTAAGCTGTAAAGGGCGAGAGTGAGATGTATGCAAAACAGTAATTAGGTAGAGAGCACAGGTTAGGATTCAAGAGATAAATCCAAAAGTAGAAATAAACAGAAGGGCCACGTTGTCCAAAGTACAGACTGGACAAAGGTTAGGTATGCAAGTCAATGAATGAATGGGAGGGGGGTGCACGGATTAAAGCAAAAATGAAAGGAAAAAGAAGATGAGAAAATTCTAGTAAAATGGGTAGGACAAGTGCAAATATATTTTGCAAATATCTCCAAGGCAGTCAATGCACTACAGTTAGACTCAGATATCAAGAAGTAGAAAGGAGACTATACAAATTAAGGAAGGGGGGCTCAGCAGATGAGGCATGCAAATTGTAGGGTACCCTGGAAGAATTATGAAAATAGTATGAAGGCTTATAAAGAGAAGAGGAAATGATTCATCAGGTAGAACAGAGAGAAGGAATACAGTGATGGGGCATGGAGTTCCATGTGCTTAAGGAAGGAAATGATGAAGAGCTATTGATCCCTATAATGAAATCTGAGGTGCTAGAGATAATGAATAAAATAAAAAGAGAAAAATAGCCCAGACTGGATGGCTTGTCAGTGGAGGTTTTGATGAACGAGAAAGAGAGTGGCAAAAATATAGAAAGAGTTACTTAACAGCCAATTACAGGGAGAAGACTCCTGCAGTCTTTAAAAGACACTGTAATAGCAGTTATACATAACAAAGGGAAAGCTTTACTGCGGCCATCCTCCCATAGACAATATCAATGTTACACCACAACTACAAATGTTTTAAGGGACTCATGGCAGATAGATTGTCTAAATTGATGCCAGGCAAAATGCAAAAAGATCAGAGAGGGTATGTGGGGGATGGCACACAGTGGATAATATAAAAAAACACTGTTGATAATAGAAGATACCAAAGAGAGGCAAGACAGTGAAGTAATTCTCTTGACAGATGCTGAGAAAGTGTTTGACTGTGTGAGATGGGAGTACATGTTTGAGGTGCTTCAGCTGGGGAGGTTCCTCCTGAGAGTGGATTAACATGACAGCAATAGTGTGCAATGTGGCGAAGGCAAGAGTGATGGTGAGAGCAAGACTATTTGAAAAAATAATGTCAGAGCAGAGCACAAGACAGGGTTGTCCAGTCATTCTACTACTGTTTGCACATTACTCAGAGCCACTGGCGAAAGCAATAAGGGACCCAGAGATTAGGGGAAAAGAATGGAGAGACAGGTAAAGTAAGATTAAGCAGAGGATATCCTGCTGACAATGCCTAATCCAGAGGAGGATTTAAGGAAAATATGAGCTAGTCTACAGGATATCAAATTACTGCATGAACACTGAATAAAACACAGGTAATAGGTATAAATATGCAAGGAATGAGAGGAATGGAATCCAATACATGGGATATACAGATAGAAGAGGTGAAGTGCTTAGGAATATAGTTAAAAGACACAGCAAACAGGGAAATAGAAATGACTTACAATGAGGTACTGTCAAGAAACAGGTAGAAAATTAGAAAACAATAAAAATGGGTATGGATAAAAAATAGTTATACAGTGAAATATATTACCAGAAATTATGTCTTCATGTCAGGTATTCTTAAGGATCCCAAAGAAAGACTATTTGAGGAACTAACACAATTAGTAAATAATTTTTTTTTGAGATTGGAATAAACCAAGATTGAATTGAAAAGGTGCACCACCAAGGAAAGGGAGGGTTGGGAGCCTCTGAGATTGAAACATAACTGCAAGCATGTAGAATGGCATGGCAAACATGTTAAAGTTAGTAGATACCCAATTTCATACAGATTGGATGCAGATGATTATAGTGGGGGATGAGAGACTGAGAAGGGGAATGGATGTGATGGAGGTTTTGTTAAGGGACCCAGTGGCAAATATAGTACTGTTACTTTTGCAAGACGTGAAAAATGAAATAGGTAAATTTGGAAGAATAAGAGAAAGGGCAGAGGGAAAGAGAAACACACAATACTTTTATGGTGGAAGAGAAAGCAAAAGAAGATCAGTACTGGTCACAAATAATGTGGAGGGATTTCCAGAAGTTGGGATGAGATATAAAAGGAATTTGATTTAGCAAAATATCAGGAATGGGAATGTAAGTAATTAGTTAGGAAATTCAGACAACTGTGGCAAAAGAATGAAGGCAAATGAGACATGCCAGAAATAGTTGAGATAGAGGACAAGAAAAAGATAGAAGGGAGCTTCAGGCAAAAGCTGATAGATAAAGCCATTAAATTATGTAGAGAACCAGGAACACAAATAATAAGGAAGACTAGTGAAGGATAAGAAAAGGAGTTGTAGATAGTAATACCAGATCAGCAATGGGAATAAATAACACACTTACTGAGATATGATACAGCAGCAAAGAGATTTCAAACATTTGCCTGGCAGTGCTTACACCATACTTTCTTTTCGTAAGTTAGACAAATTTTCCCTGAAAAAACAGAATAATGTTGGCAATATTCTACCAAAGAAAGAGACACATGGACACACAAATTTTGGGAGTGCACTAAGTTACGAAGTTTTAAAGATGCAGCAAGTGACCTGGTACATGTAATCTGGGATAGGAAGATAAACATGAAAACAAAAACAGATGTTTATAATAGGATATAATAAACAGGCTGAGAAAAAAGATGAAAGGTTTATTTGGGGACACTGATTTTAGGGGCAAAAATGGTGACATGGAAATAGAGAAAAGAAATCCCTCAAATGATAGAATAAGTGGAAGAAATAACTAATAAGGTAGCACAGGGTGAAATTCTAACAGACAAAGTGAAAGAACAAATAAGTTATATAGATAAATGTTGGATATGGAAGGAAAGGATAAACACAGATGCAAGAGTAGAACATTGAAGGTGGGTAAAGAGGGAATCAAAGAAAAGGAAAGGCACAGGAAATGGGGAAAAAGAAAAGAGAAAGAAAAGAGGACACCTCACTAGCCTAATCACAAAGAGCAGGGATCTACAACTTCTTGTATATATTGTTACAGTAATTTATCTTAGACAGAGTGTATAAATGGCATCTTGCCTGAAGACTGTCAAGGCCCAAAGATGAAATAAATATGCTAGAAATGTTGAATAAGTGTACATTGTAGATGATAAAAATGTTTGGAAATATACACTATTTAAAAATAAAGAAACAGAAAGAGGAAAAATATTCTGACAGTGTTAATATTTCTGTTTCATTCACCCTGCCATTTGTCCAAGGCTAAAAAGCATAATCATCAGTTCTGTGACTAAGTTTTATTTATGTTTAAAAGGACAACTATCAAAATGAAGGCAGGTGATGGAAAATGTGCCCTATAGAAATATCCAAAACGTTAATGGATTCTTGGAAAAAATCATGCATAAACCATGCAAAAAATGTAGCTTAGTGGTTAGAGTCATGGCTGGGCATGTAGTAGGTGTATGGTTTGAATACCATGATAGGACCTTTAGTTAACTTTGAGAGGATTTCTGTCTATGCACACTGATAATCTGTGATATATAACAATAATTATCCTGTTTTGTTTACTTATTTTTGCTAGTATATAGTACTATAACCACAAAAATAACTACCTATCATCTGCAGTCTTCATTGACTTATCTAAAGCATTTGACATGGTTAATCATAAACTTCTTCTACACATACTAAAATCTCTCTCACTTGATCCTCCATCCATAACCTGGTTCACATCTTACCTAGAAAACCGCCAGCAAGCAGTTCTCTGGAAAAATACATTATCTAATCTCCTTCCTATATCTTTGGGTGTACCTCAAGGCTCCATCTTAGGCCCCCTTCTATTTTCTATCTTCATCAATGACCTACAATCTGCTATCCCAAAATCTACCTGCATACAATATGCAGATGATTCTACCATAGTCTGTTCTGCCAACTCACTAAATGAACTTCAGTCACTCACCCAAAAAGCTTTTACCACTGTTGAACAATGGTTCTGCGACCATTGCCTACTCTTTAACGCCAAGAAAACCAAACTGCTACTGTTCTCACCTTTACGCAAAACTGCCCCACTCAATTTAACTCATACTTCCACTGACAACACACTTATTTCTCCAGACTCAACAGCTAAACTATTAGGAATAACTATTGTCAATAATCTCAGCTTTGACCCCCATATCAACAACACTATCAAATCTGTTAATAAAAAAATCGGATCCCTCTACAGAATAAAACCCTTCCTGACACCTGAAGCTAGGACCACCTTAGCCAGATCTCACCTTATCTCTACTCTCCTATACGCTTCCCCCATCTTAACTAATCTCTCCAAAAACAACCTCAAGAAACTTGCAACATCTTACCATAACATTGCTAGATTTGCCACAGGATCCCCATTTAGAACTCATCATTGTCTGAACTTAAAACATCTAGATTGGCTTGAATTTCCCAACCTACTCAGTCTTCATCAATTATCAATAGCACACAAGATGTTATACCAACCAACTAAAATTCATATACTCTCTAACCTCATTTCACCATATAACAACCTGAAACATCTATGCTCTTCCAACAAACTACTGATTAATATAACCAAACCCTCTAACTCTGCAGGTGACAGTCTCTTTTCCAACTCCGTTGGAAAGATATGGAACAATCTACCCTCTGATATCACATCTCTATCATCCCTCCCTCTTTTTAAAAGACATTTGACAGTTCATCTCAACAAACACTGGCTTTGCTCCTGCACCTACCCAGCTTAATCCTTCCACTTCCTCTCTATCCATTACTACCTCCTTAATCCTTACCATCTCTACTACCTTAGCCTTGTAAAGTCTACCTCATATATCAACTTTATAGAAATATGTTATCCCTCACATACTGTAGAACTAAAAAAAAGAAAAAAAAGTTAACATATTCTGTTCATTATATTTGTTGAGTTGTGCTCTAACCTTATTTTATTACTATGCGTATTCACTAGCTCTTTTTCTATATGTTTCTATTGTTGTATTGTATTGCCTGACTATGTTTAAACTTTTATAATCATTGGAGCTTTTCTCCCCGGGCCTCTACTGAAAATGTACATACATCCAGCTAGACTAGCCTGGTCAACAAATGTTAAATAAATAAAAATAAATAAATAGTTGTTGCTTTTTCTAGCCATTTAAAGCACTGTTTATTGTCCGCATACTTTTTACTGTATTTTATTGCTATAAACAAATCTGCACAATTGTACTAAAACTGCCTGCTTTACAAGGCCTGATAAATAAGGCTTTTACTGTCACACTGTTTGCAATGCTTTTTAGCTAGTTTCACTGTATGAAAGATATTAACTGGAAATTTTCTCCATTTGTTGAACATCTTTTTGTTTGTTCTGATTTCCTGCCAAGGAGTGTATCATATATTTATTTTATTTATTTATTTTACATTTGTTGACCGGGCTAGTCTAACTGGATACATGTCCATTTTCAGTAGAGGCCCAGGGAGATAAGCTCCAAGATAGGACAATGAAATTAATACAATAACAACTAGGAAACATGAGACAAATAAATCCTATTAACAGTACCTATTACAGGTTATCACAGTAAAATTTACAGTGCAAAATACAGACATAACATAGGATGCTAATACAATCAAGGTATTCTAGAGATAGATAGTATAATAGATTAAATAGGAAGGAGTTGCTGTTAATGAGTAGACAGGGTAGGAAGAGCAAAGTATTTAGAGACACATAGACTAGTCAGGTTTTGAACAGGGGATATATATCTGATATGTTTGCATATATATATGTTTATATATATATATATATATATATATATATATATATATATATATATATATATATGATTTGTTTGCAGTTAAAAACATTTTCTAGAGTCTCCTTGCTCCTTTATCTGTCTTAAACTCTCATTTAGTGGCTCACTGCTGTTTTTCTGCTGTGATAAACATTTATGTAGTGCTTTCTGTCTAAAATAGTGCAGCTAGTAGCTGTAGCACAGCCCAGTTCAGGTTTGCTGTCTCTGTGGCTTGGTTGTTTGCAGTGTTTGTTCTGAGCACATGTTCCAGGTCATATTGGCTTAGCAGAAGCCTTTCTTCTTCAACTTTAGTGAGAGTAATTGTTGTTGATTAGTTGCTGGCTGGTAGAGGTTGGCTGGTCTACGGCTTGGAGTAAGCACTCATTTGGTTATTTTGAGCTTGTTTAAGTTGTTTCAGGATGTACATCTTGGTATTTAAGCCCTAACTTTTAGAGGATTTGTGTCTATACACACTGAGCTGAGCGGAGTATGGGCAATGGCCAACAATATGTATCCTGTTATTTTTTATTTTTCTTTTTTTTCTTTTTTTTACTAGTTATTGCTTATTCTAGCCATTTAAAGTACTCTTTATCGTCTGCTGCATACGTTTTACTGTATTCTATTGCTATAAACTAATCTGCATGGTTGTACTAAAATTGTCTTCCTTACAGGGCCTGATAAATGAGGTTTTTACTGTCACACTGTCTGTAAAGCTTTCTTAAGCTAGTTTCACTGTGTGAAAGGTATTAACTGGAAATTTTCTCCATTTGTTGAGCATCTCTTTTTTCTGATCTGATTTCCTGCCAAGGAGTGTATCGTATAACTGTTTTGTTTGCAGGTAAAAGCATTCTTTAGAGTCTCCTTGCTCCTTTAGCTGTTTAAAACTTTCATTTAATGGCTCACTGCTGTTTTTAGGCTGTGATAAACATTTATGTAGTGTTTTCTGCCTAAAATAGTTTCCCACCCTCCCTATTGGTATCTTGTTCTTATACTTGGTGGCTTTGCAGTTTCCCATCCCTACTGTCAATTTAATTTGGGACACTCCTCCTAGTCTAGTGTCATTACATCATTCTATCTAATACAGAGAGAAGATTTGAGAAGGCCAACACACTTAGTTTCTTAACTTTGAATTATCTTCTGTTCCTCCTGTCTCCCTTTCCACTTTACAAAAAAGAAACACTTTGCTAGAATATACAATTGCTAGGCTCTCTTTGTGTTCTGACTGAGTGTGCTTCTCAAACAATCTGGAAATATAGAGCTGATCAGTATATTTCTGGCACTTTTTAACTGTTCAGAGTTCTGCACTGTCTTAATTTTTGCTTGACTGAATTATTTATATATTTACTGGCATTGTTTTCTGAAATTCTAAGTGCCTCCATCTTGATTTTTTCCTAATTTACTGCCTTCTGCACTTGTTTTAGTCATTTTTTAATTTAATTGCATTTATTTAAATTGTATTTGTTTTAATATTGCTACACACTCAAGTGTGCTAGCGTGCCCTGCATTTTGCATTGTTTTTACTTCTATTTTAGTTGCTTTTTTGTAAAAAAAGTTCCAAGCTTGTTTCCTGCCTTTCCTCTAACTAGTCTAGTACAGATACATATGTGCGGTATCCAGGACTGTTTGTAAGCTTCTGAGCCCCCCAAGCCTTTTTGTGTTGGAGGGAAGCCTTCCAGCTTATCAGTGGGAGTGGTAAGCACTAAGTAGACTATCTACCACAAGAAGAGTTGTTTCAGGCCCAGAAATTGTAGTTTATTGGACGTTTGGGCAGTTTTTCCATCCCTTTCAACTTTCTGGTTTAAAAGCCAGCCCACATTTGCATTTGTCTCCCAGCTTTCTGGTAACTAGTCTATTCCACATACAGATATAGGTTCATAGGTTGGTACTAGGCTATCGGCCCTAGGGCCTATACAAGCCTAGCCATAACAATTCCCTGGCTATTTCTTCCCACACTATTATGGACCCCTGTCTAGCAGGGCGACTGACATGATCCCCGGGGTGAATTTCCTTTTTCCCATCCAATCACCAAGGTTACTTTTGAAGAAGGCCAAAGAGGTGCTCTGCTTGACATGTATGGGCAGTCTATTCCAGAGTCTGGGGAGTCTCTGGGTCAGGAACCTATCCCTCCAGCATATTTTGTTTATTGTGATGACAAGATTTAGATCCCTGGAGCATGTGGCTCTGAGGGATTGGGATTTTTTTAAGTGTAGCATGTCCAACAGCTCTGGGTTTGACATGGCCTTGTATGTTAAGCAGAGATCGCCTCGGAGTATACAATATGCAACAGAGTATAGCTGGAGTTTTTTAAGGTGGTCAGCATAGGGCATCTGCTTTAGGCCTGTGATTCTTTTAGTGAGGTATTTCTGTGGCCTTTCCAGTTGTTGCAGATGTCTTGAGAGGTACATACCAAATGGGGCGTGGTATTCTATAATGGGTCTAATGAAGGATGAGTACAGTGGGACAATGACCTCCTTTTTCTGGGTGAAATGCCCTTAGTGATGAGGTGTGCCACGCAGAAGGATTTCCTGACTGTTGTGGCGATGTGGTTATTGAAGGTGAGACCACTGTCCACCTGTGTCCCTAAGTCTCTTATCACACTTTCGGTGTTTAGTGTACTGCCACCTATGTGATAATTCATGGGTACATGTTTTTTTTTTCCCAAAGGGGATAACTTTACATTTCTTGGCATTGAGCTTGAGCCCATGGCTCTGGCACCAAGCATTTGTTTCTGTAAGGCCCTTTTGTAGAGTATCCACATCATTTGGGAATTCAATAATGGCTCCCAGTTTGCAGTCATCTGCAAACTTTGTTAGCCAGAGTCCCTTAGTGTTGGCCTGTACTTCAGAGAAGTAGATGCCAAACAAGAGAGGTCCAAGGACTGAACTCTGAGGTACTCCACCTGTCACTTGTCTGTAGCTGGATTTGGAGTCAGTTACTTTTACAGCGTGGGTTCTGTGTGCATGTGGTATGCTATATCCAGGACTGTTTCTAAGCTTCTGAGCCTCCCAAGCCTTTTTGTGTTGGAGGGAAGCCTTCAAGCTCATCAGTGATAGTGGTAAGCACTAGGTAGTCTATCTACCACTAGAGGAGTGGTTTCTGGCCCAGAAATTGTACTTTATTGGCCATTTGGGCAGTTTTTCCATTCCTTTCAAATTTCTGGTTTGCACTTGTTTAAGCTCCACACTATGGCGCTGATCTGAGGCAAACTATTACTGGTGCCAGAAAGTCTGCTCTTCAGTTTATCCCTTAGATCTTGCTAGTTCCTTCTCTCTTACACTTCAAATAGCCTAATTGTTTTGCAGTTCAATGGGTTTTTGTAGCAATTATTGTAGCACATCTAAGTGCCATCAGCACTAGTCATTCTTCACGGAAATAGCTCTAGTATTTAGTAGTTATGACCACCCCTCCTGGCATGATTAAAGGGCAGTTCCCTGTGCTTTCTCCTATTAACCTGGTGCACTTGGGCATTCTGAGGCAGTGCAGCATCTGCCACATGTACATAGACAACACTCTCCTCTTACCTCCCAACTCTCAGACCTGTGAGAGATGCATTTATATCACCAAATTGGAAGCTATGCACTCTCCAGCCAAGACCGGACTAGCTGGTCAAGAGAAGAAGTTCAACACCTGCACCACAACACATGGAACACATAGCCCTCCACAACACCCACTATCACAGCTCTCACAGAAAAACACAAACCACACACCCACCATTACCGAAACAGCAGAGACCTCTAAGACAGAAATGCACTTGACCACAACAACACAGCACAAACCACAGGACACATAGCACACCTCCACAGTGTGCTCCTCAACCTAAGCCCCTAAGGCTAAACACCTTGCCCAATACACTAATCATAGGTGACTCAATAGTAAGGCACACAGATGTCCCACTCACTAAGTTAAAAAATGAGAAGGTAACAATCAGCTGTCTATCCGGAGCCAGATGCTGACACATAACACATGCACACAGGTCGCTCCACAAGTACAAGTATACCTCTGTCATTCTCCATGTGGGTGTGAATGACCTGAGATGCACCTCCCTGGACTACAAGAAAAGAGACATGGTGAAGCTCTCAGATTATGTGGCCCAGGCAGGTATGACACTAGCCCTGAGCAATATCTTACCATCACCCAGAATGATACCGCAGTACAAACAAAAAATGATTGACTTCAACAATTGGCTAAGTTTCTGGAGTCATTCAAAGGGGATCCAGTATCTTTCTGCTTGGGATGACATGATTGACAGACCTCGATGCTTTGCCAGAAATGGCCTGCATCTGTAACCTCTAGGTTTCCAGGTACTGGCTAAGGCTCTTGCCACCCTATAGTGCCTTTTTTAGGTTGTGTTCCAAAGACAAAATTATCACCATAGCAGATATAAATAAACACAGTATGAGGGTCATGCTGCTGAATGCTAGAAGTCTAAATCTCAAGATGCACTCACTCGAAGCACTCCTCAAAATGGAGAATATCGACATTTGTGCTGTAATGGAGACCTTGTTTAAAGCAGCAGAAAGTACCCCTGCACTACCAGGCTATAACTCATTCCACACTTTTTGGCCCCAAAACATGGACTGAAGCTCCAAAGGCAGTGGTGTCTCCATATTCGTAAAGGATATGCACACCCCCAGACTAGTAGCCCAGCATAACGCATCTGAGATACTTCAGGTACAACTAACATTGGGTAAGATGGTTATCCAGGTTATAGCTTGCTACAGGTCCCCAACCATGTCCCTGGACTCTCACTCCACATTCCTAAGCACCCTGGAATCTATCAAAGTCCAACCCAATACTCTATTACTAGGAGACTTCAACTACCCCTCCATCAAATGGGAAAACTACTCAAGCACCAATACACTGGTTCAGCACTTCTTGGAATTCATCAGTTCCAATGCCCTGGACCAGCTCATTCTGATCACCACTAGAGAAAGCAACATCCTTGACCTGGTTATTACTAACATGGGTAACCATTGCTCTACACCAATAGTCAATCCCTCCCTGGTCAGATCTGACCATAAACTAAGCACCATGGAAGTCCACATCTTACCCACACTCATCGCAAAGGTAAACACATTGAAAAACTTCTCCAAAGCTGACTTTGGACTCCTAAAAACAGAGGTAGCCTACTTCATGGCACCCATGCCAATGGAAAATAGCTGCATGACTGCCAAATTATACACCAGTTCACTGTACAAACATGTACACAAATGCATGGAGCTAGCTATACCCAACAGAACCAAGACGCTCTCCTCCAAAAAAAGAAAGCCAATCTGGTGGTCCCCTGCCATTAATAAACTCTACAACAGAAGGAAGAAACTATTGGAGAAAAAAAAGGAAGTCCCAAGACTGGAAAAACTCTTTTATTAGCCTCAACAAAAAGTTGAGATCCCTCATCAAATCCTCTAAAGCCAGCTATCAAGTCAGAATTGCAGCAGACACTAAAAGCAATCACAAAGCCTTCTATAGCTATATCAAGAACTGTCACATCAATACCCAGATTTGCTCTGTGATACTGCACAATGGTATCTCCTATACTCAGCCAACAGATATTGCCAACATACTGACCAACAGATTCAGTGCCAACTTTACTCTCCACCCCCCCCCACAAAGGACCAATAACAATACTGGAAGAATGCCAGGCACCTAGCATTACTGCATCACAGGTTAAAGATGCTTGTTCTAGGCCAAGCATACAGCTTCCTTGGGACCCAATAATATCCCTGGCTGTGTTATACATGAAGTACAAAGTGAATAGGCACCACATCTGTGTGCCCTGTTCAGTCACAGTCTCACCTCAGGCTTTGTCTCTACTGAATGGTGCACTGCTACATTCATCCCTCTCCATAAATGAGGAGCGACTACAGACCCTGGGAATTATCACCCCATTAGCCTGATGAGTCTGATATGTAAAGCTATGACGCGCATCATCATGGACCTGATTAACAAATATATAGGAAATCTCCAAACTCTAGACCCCATGCAATTCAGCTTTGTGAAAGGGAGATCATGCCTGCTCAACCTGGTTGACTTCTTTGGGTCAGTCACCAGGGCTGTGGATGAAGGTAAGGCAGTGCATACAGTCTACCTCGATCTCACCAAGGCCTTTGATACTATTCCACATTTGGGAATTATTATAAAACTCACCAAATTAGGCATCAAACCCTATATAACTAGGTAGGTTGTAAACTGGCTCACAGATAGACCCCACAGTGTGAAAGTAGCAGACTCCATTTCAGACTACCAAACAGTCACGAGTGGAGTCCCACAGGGATCAGTCCTGGGTCCTCTCCTGTTCAGCATCTACTTCTCAGAAGTCCAGGCCAACACAAAGGGACTCTGGCTGACCAAGTTCACAGACAACTGCAAGCTGGGAACCATTATTAACTCCCCAGGTGATGCAGACATCCTACAGAAAGGTCTCACTGACACCAATGACTGGTGTCAAAACCATGGCCTTAAGCTTAATGCCAAAAAATGCATCATCATCTCCTTTGGTAAAAACTCAGTTCCCACTAATTACCACATCAATGGGAGCCCACTAAACACTGAAGGTGTTATAAGAGATCTGAGGAAGTAGGTTGACAGCAACCTCTCCTTCGACCACCACATTGCTACTGTGGTCAAAAAGTCCTTCTATGTGGCACATCTCATTACCAAGGAATTTGCATCCAGGAAGAAAGAGGTCATCATATCTCTCTACTCTTCCCCCATTAGACCAAGCATAGAGTACAATGCCCCATTTGACATGTACCTCACTAGGCACCTGCAACAGCTGGAGAGGCCACAGAAGTACCTCATGAAGACGATAATAGCCATTAAACACATGTCCTACATGGACAAAAGACTCCAGCTATTCTCTGTCTCATATTGCCTACTTAGAGGTCATCTCTGCTTCACTTACAAAGCCATGTCTGACCAAGCTCTGTTAGAAATGCTACATCCAAAGAAATCCCAATCTATCCGCACCACATGCTCCAGAGGCCTCAACCTCATTACCACAATTAACAGAACATGCTGGAGGGACAGGTTCCTCATCCAGAGACTGCCCATGCTATGGATTAGACTTCCCATACATGTCAATCAGAGCACCTCATTGACCTTCTTCAAGAGAAATCTTGATGAGCGGATGGGTAATAGAAAGTTCACACCATGGATTACTCCAGTGGCTCTACTTGAATACAAAGTCTTATAATAAATGTCCAGTGTCAGTCCAAACAAAACAAATGTTATCCGAGAAATGCACATACATTACATAACTAGAAATAAAATCAGAACTGGAAATATACTTTGTCCCACCATTTCGTAACCAGTTTTACATAGGCATATGCTCATACTCCACCTGTCACCACATTACTCTCATGTTGGAAATATTCTCCTTTGAAAACAGGCAACTGTGTATGAGAATAAAGTCCAAGAATTGCTGCGTTAATCACAACTCTACATTGGTCAGAGAAATGACATCCATTGATGTGTTCAAACTCCAGCAGCATTGCACACTCTTGACTTGCTGTGGTCCCTAGCAGTGAACAAGAGTTCACTTCCTAAGGAAAAAGTACATCTGGGATGCCTTCTGTAGTACAAATGAGCCTGACTCTGCTGTGTAGCTAACAGGTCTATGGATGGTACTCAGTGAATAAATTTACCTCTCAGCTAGCTATTGCTGTGGCACAAGGTGTAACTAAAAAGAACTTTGAAAAAGAGTCCAAATAATGCAGGGTTGAAATTCAGTTTATAGATATGTTTTTTGACAGGAGTCAGAATAAATATTGACTCCCAGTGCTGCATATGAAATGAACAAGCGAAAGCCTGTGATACATGATAAAAGTCTTACCTGTAGTCCCTGTGAAATGATGTTGCAAAGGAGTTGCTGTTGTAAACATGCCTCTTCTCGTTATTAATAAAAATATGTGCTATGGATGTTGTGACAAATTACATTTTGTAGAGTGTTCTAACACAAAAACAGCAACATGAGTAATGTGGACATGTGAGTAATATATGTTGGAGAACATCTCTATATCTCACAAGTATTCGTCATGGCAGCTAAATAATGTATTGTAAACTTTGATGTCATAAGTAATTGCATATAGTGTGGCAAGAATGATCTCCTGACTTTCGCTGTGTGTCCCCTCTCAGAACAATTGCCATTGCATGAAATCATGATGATGTTACCTAAATGCTACCTCTGATGATGCAAGCAGATGTGAAAAGGATGAATGTGTCATGTTGTTGCCATAACTCCTGTGTTCATTGCTATGTATAGCCATTAAATGTATTACTCTGTAATACAATGCAATTTTTCCTTTTTTATACTTTTTACATTTGTATGCCACTCAGCAGCATACAAAGATGGTTCACTTCCAAAGCAAAAAATGAAAAAGTTTATCTGAGCTGCCTCCTGTAGGGGAAATGAACTTGGTTGTGGTGAGTACTCTAGATAGTACTCGAGTGTATAAATTCCACCTGTCAGATAACTTTCCTGTGGGACAAGGTGCAAATGTAGTCATCTTTAAGAACAAAGACAGGGAATGCAGGGTTTGAATACATTTTACAGATACTTTACAGAGGGGGTCAAAATGCCATTTGTCACAACATTTTTATTAGGAATGTTACAATAAATGCAAATGAGTATTATAATTATGTTTATTGCAATAAATGTATCATTAGTGTTTACTATAGAAGCCCAATATAATGTATGTAAAACATGTTAACCATGGCAATGACGTTTAATCTATAGTGCACTTGCCAAGGTATGGTGTGCACAATATTTCTGTTATCTATTTATTTATTTTGCATTTGTTTACCAGGGATGTCCGACTGGGCCAGTGGCCCATTTTTAGTGGAGGCCAAGGGAGAAAAACTGCTTTACAAAATATACATTACAAGCAATACAATAAATCAATACAATGTCAGAAACACATTACAAAGGAGTTATGAGTTATCCCATATCATAAGTATGTGTTGTCTTGTGAAGTATGTACAAAACTCACCATGTATTACTCAGGTCATGCAACTGCACATGTCTGAAATGTATTTATAAGCACAAGCATTGCCTTTTACATGGAAATACAGTACTATGACTACGTAAAGACACAGACATATAGGCATCTATTAAGTATATCCCCATCCATTTTTAAATTAAAATACCACTAAATACCATACTAAGAATTGAGTTCACCCATGGCAATGACAGTTAATAAGCAAAGTTTAACAGTTTATCCTTTTTTTCTTATGGGTTCCATTCCCGGGTGGCACTACTCAATCTTAACAGTGTCTAAGTCACAACAGCACAGTTATGTCACAAGTCATACAATTTTTCCTCTATCTATCCATAATTATAAAAAACACTATGAAGCATGTCAGTGTTTAACACTGGAACATGTATCAACAGTTTCAGTACCATACATGACTAAATCTCACTATCATATTTCACACATTCTGTCTTTTTGTATGTAATTAGTGCCAATGTGTCTGGCAAGCCTTTCTTGTGCTTCCAGTTGTGTAAAGGCAACTGACAAGGTCATGCTTCTTTGTAGACAAGTTGTTACATGTGAGCTATTTCTAGCTCGACGTCTGCAGGCATGGCTGGTAAAGGTAAGAATGGTGCTCCATGTAATGAAGAAAGATGGAGTGTTGAGGAGACCAGTATTTTTGTGGAAACCCTTGTGAAGTGCTACAGCTGGAGGCTGCTGCAGGGAGATTATAGTGGGTCTGAGCATAAGGCTGAGAATTGGAGTGGCTTGGCCAAGGCTGTCTCCAGTGCAACTGGCATCCCACTTACTGTCATCACTACAGTGACATGAACAGGTGCGAGCAGGACCTCCTGAGACAATGGGAGGATGAATTTAAGACTGTGAATACCTCTCACTTGAGTAAATATACAGACTAATCCCCTGTGTATGACATGGCATTAATTAGCCAGGCACTGTAGTTATTCATTATGCTTTCATGTATTTTTTTTATTTTCTGTAATGTAAAGCTGCAGATGAGATAGCAGAAAACTGTGAGGCACATCAGGAGGGACTAACTCACCTCAGAATGGTATGGGGTAAGTATGCATCAGGCAAGTATTTTCAGTCCATCCCTCTATATCATCTTGAGCAGTTATACCTTAACTTTTATATCAAGTATACATGCCTGCTCATATAGCTCTTGTTTATTACAATAGGCATTCAGTACATCAATTTAATCGTGTATTGGTTCAATACCCAGAAAAAGACATTACATTTTTATAGGATAGGATTATACCTCTCAATCTTTTGGAACAAGAAATCTGGACAAAGCCATAAATAAAAGTGTGACAGAGGCTCAAAAATAGGGACAATTTTTAAATATTGTCTTACAAACTTAGAAAGTTGCTAGAATAACAGGTCTTGACTTGCAGTTAATTTTCTGAAGGGTATGGAGTCTGAAACTCAAATGTCCGTCATTATTTTTAAACTTCGGTTTTAATGAGTTGCCACTATTTTGCCAGAAAACCAAACTTTTATGAAAAATGGGCCAAAAATATGAGGCAAAAATCTAGACATTTTGTGAAAATCTCTACAGTTAAGAGGTATGGATAACCTTTATAAGATATTAACTGCAATACTGCAGGACATTAACAATAAATTATTGCAAATGCAATTATTAACTTTGAAAGCATATACCTGATATCTCATAGTCAAGGATAAGATTCTGTTTCTCAAATCATAACATTGTGATTTATTGATTTTATGATGCATTAATGCCTCTGCATCAAATCTGTATGTAGCAAAGGTTATATATTTATTTCTCATTTTGATTCATTTATTAACATAAAAAACTAATGTGACATCTATCTCTTCCTCTCACACTCTATTATTTTATTTATTTATTTATTTATTTTGTTATTCATTATATTATTGTTTATTTGTTTTTATTTTAATACATTGCTGATGAAATAATAGCCATCAGCATGGGGAACTAGACTGACCACTGTTGGTTCAGCCCTCCATTCCTCCACAGGTGGCTGCAGTGGTACCATCACAAGTAGCACAGACTCACAACACATCTTGGTCACAACCTGACAGTGTTGCCACTACATCTCCTGCCATACCTGCTTCACCTATGTCAGGTAGCTCTGCCTTGGCTGCTGTTGCAGTGGTACCCTCTGCTAGTAGTAGTAGTGGAGGTGGTGATTTTGTCTCCTGTCTGTAGCTGACAGGGCTGGTGGATGGCATAGTGGAAATGGGTCCTGGTGCTCAAATTAGCAGGGTTAAAATTGTCCTGTGTCATATTCACTAAACAGTACCACATTTGGCACTGACGCAAGCAAGTGACACAGAAGAGACTGATGACAGCTATTAATGTAAGGACTCAATTCTGACTGTTCTCAGACTGGATGTATATGCACTTTCAATCTCCTCTACATATCCCCAATCATAAAGTCCTCTAACCTTTTTTGTCCCTCAACATGCCTGTATGTCTTGTATGTCTTGCATGTCTGTACCTGTTACCTAAACTGCCCTATCTATTTGATCCTCATTCTTAAACAATTTCCCCAAAATTCTTTTTTCTCAGAAAGAAACGGGCAGTTGTCCAATAAAAAATTTACTCCCCATGCATAGCTCTCCATTTTGCCTGTGTGTGATCTTGACACAATCAATTTGATCCAGTTGGCTACACAACATTATTCTGTTGTTATCACCCTGGGGTGACTCTCCAAAGTCATGAAATTGTGTGTACCATTCTACATTTATGTTGTGAAGAAGTGGATAGCTATGGTGCTCTCCCATCACCATCCTGCAAATTTCTGTAATTTTCCTCTCTGTTCTACCATCTGCTTACCCCTGTTCTGTACCAATGTCCTATCAACCCATTTTTCACACATTTTATCTGGTCAAAATACAAAATCAGACACAACACATATTGCCAGAAATGACCTATCAAAAACCCTTCACTTTTTGTCCTCAGCATTTGCACAGAGGTTGGCATCATGTGCCATTGCTGAGTGGTAGTAAATGTTTCATGTCCTGTGCCAAAAACTGCTGATTTGCTTGCCATCATCCAGACTAGTCTGGTTACCTTTGTATTACTGTGCTTAGCTTCTCTGAGCTATGTTCAGCCAGGCTAATCTTCTTTTGTACAAGCTGAAGAGTTGACTGTATACTACATATAAATCTGAATGTATGCCACATATAAACCTATGAAATATGATGTTCCAGTTGTGAATATTGTTAGGAAGCATTCTGTCCAAATATTCCTGGCTTCATGACAAATATGGAAATCATGACACATAGCACCTTAACATATCACTTCTCTGTTCTGTAATAGACCCCTATTCAAATCATAGCTAGCTATAGGCCTTCAACTTTGACTCAAGATGCGCACTGCACCTATCTGGACCTCTTCAAATCTATGAAGATTCAACCCTTTACCCTGATCCTGGGAGATTTTAACTATCCAACCATAGATTGGAAGAAATATTTATGCCAAAACACAAATGCCCAGAGATTCCTTGATTATGTCAATGCAAATGCCTTGGACCAGTGGTTAACACTGCCACAAGAGGTGGAAATACCTTGGACTTGGTATTAACCAACATGAGTAGCTACTGCAGCATCCCTACAGTGTCTTCATCCCTGGTAAGATCTGACCACAAAGCAGTCACTTTCGAGGTCACCATCCCCTCCCCAGGTTGGTTCAAACAAAAAAAAAACTTCTCCAAAGCTGATCACAACCTCCTGAGGGAAGGTATAAACAGCTTTACAACCCCTCCCCCTCCATAGGAACTGGCACATATGTCCAAACCCACACCAAAGTGCTATATATGAGCATTTATATAGCTGCATGGAATCAGGAATACTAGACAGGATGAAATAATCCTCCTCTAGGAAGAGTAAACCTGTTTAGTGAACATCTACAATAAATAAACTCTATAATAAAAGGAAAAAAGTGCTGTCCAGGTCCAATAAGGAGGAGATGCCTAATTGGAAGCAATCTCTCCTTAGCCTGAACAAGCAAATAAGAACACTAGTGAAATCCTCCAAAGCAAACTTTGAGTCCAAACTGGCCACATCTACTAAAGGCAATCATAAGGCCTTCTTCACATATGTCTGCAATCTCAAGGGAAGTACCCAGATCTGCTCAGAACTGGTGGTCAAGGACACCACATACACAAACACTGTAGATATAGCCAACCTGCTAGCAGACAAGTTCAGTGAAATCTTCACTCCTCTGTCGCCCATCAGTAAAACAGGATATCCCCAATAACTGCCCCCCTCCCCTTATCTCTAGGGAGCAAGTCATCACTGCCCTCTCAAAAGCAAAAAATACAGCCTCCATGGGACCTGATAACATACCAGGCTGCATCCTACATGAACTCAGGCAGGAACTTGCAGCACCATCAGGCACCCTATTCAGCCAAAGCCTGAGTACTAGCTTCATCCCAGCTGAGTGGAGGCCCGCTACATTTATCCCCTTGCACAAAGGTGGTGTGTCCACCAATCCAGGAAATTATAGACCCATCAGCCTAACTAGCCTGATCTGCAAGGCCATGGAGTGGATTATCATGGACCTCATTAACAAGCATATTGGCAAACTCCAGACACTTGATCCCACACAGTTTAGTTTTGTCAACGGGTGGTCATGCCTGTTAAATTTGGTTGACTTCTTTGAGACAGTCGCCAAGGCCATAGATGACAGGAAGATAGTGTATACCACCTGCCTTGACCTGGCCAAAGCCTTTGACACTATTCCCCACTCAGGTATAATAGATAAACTCTCTCAACTAGACATCAATCCATATGTTACCAGATGGGTAGCAAATTGGCTCACTGATAGAACCCACCTAATTAAAATAGGGGAAGCCACCTCAAGTAGTAGACGCGTAACAAGCAGTCTACCCCAGGGATTGGTCTTGGGGCCTCTGCTCTTTGGGATATACTTCTTGGTATTGCAGAACAAATCTAGTGGGCTATGGTTGACCAAGTTTGCAGATGACTGCAAGTTGGGTGCTGTCATCAATTCCTCTGGTGATGTGGAAATACTCCAAGAGGGTCTCATCCAAACAAGTGACTGGTGCTAGAAACATGGCCTCAAACGGAATGACAAAAAAATACATCATCATCCCTTTCATGGACAGTGACATCCCCACAAATTATCACATTGATAATAAGGTCCTAAGCATGCAATCAGTAACGAGGGACTTGGGCACCTAGGTTGATAGCAAACTGACTTTTGACCATCATATTGCCATCATTGTATGGACAGCTTTCTACATGACTCATCTCATTAGTAATGGTATCTCATCCAGGGCAAAGGTGGTCATAACATCTCTGTATTCTTCCCTTATAAGACCCATTATTGAGTACAATGCCCCTTTCAGCATGTACCTCACAAAGCACATGCAACAGCTGTAGAGACCACAAAGGTTCCTCACCCAGAGAATCCAGGGCCTCAAGCATCTACCCTACACAGATAGGCTTAAAGCCCTGTCCCTCTACTCAGTCTCCTACATACTCCTCAGAGGCGACCTCTGTCTGGCATACAAAGCAATCTCAAACCCCACCCTGATGGGATTGCACATATCTGCAAGTCAAGCTCCACTCGAGTAACCTGCATGCATGATCTCAACCTGGTCTGTGACATCAATAGGACTTGCTGGCGCAAGAGATCTGTGTCACAGAGACCCCCTCCCCTTTTTATGGAATAGATTCCCTATCCATGTCAAGCAAAGCACCTCATTAACCTTTTTTAATCACAACCTGGATGACAGAAAATCCACCCCTGGGATTCCACCTGTGTCCCTGCTGGACAGTGGCATTGGGTGCTGACTTTTTGGAACATGGGCTAAATTCTTGGCTAGGCTTGTAAGGGCCTCAGGGCCAATAGCCTAGTAACTTCTTATGATCCTATGATCCTATACTTCTGGCTGTAATGAAAATCTTCTTTAATGTTAACATTGTCATTATGTGATGAAGCCCAATGCCTACATTCTCCCTTACCTCATTGTTTTATGACTGTCCCTTTAAGATTGTGAAGTAACATTTCCTATGTGGTGTGTTGATAGAATTCTCTTCTGTAAAATGCTTTTGGCATAGTATCAAAAGTTCAAATCCAGAAATATGTGAAAGTCATATTTATTTTTTTATTTATATTACTATTATGTGTGGATGTTTTGTCTATATATCTTAGTAACCACCATTTTCCTGCTTAGGTTTCAATCATGGTTATTCTTTCTGACCACTGCTTTCTCCCTGTTGTAAACACTTGGTTACACATAGCAATACAGATTGCTTATCAGGAAAACATAATGCAAACAAATCCCAAAGATGTTTAAAAAATGCCCCAGAAAAATATAACACACTTTGTGTGTCTCTTTCACTGTTTCCATGTCTCTATCTGTTCGCACTTAGTATCATCACATTTTAGTGTTGCACGTTTATTAGGTTAATGGATGTAATGTACATGTTATGGTATTTTACAGTTGTCACGGGGACAATGAAGAGTAATACGCGCATTGTCTTTTGCTTCAATGTGTTGTCATATTTGAATGTCATGAAGTAGAAGTATGTATGTGGAATGGTTAGGTAATAGTCAGGTCTGTAGATTTGTTTTGTATTACTCTCAGGGTTTAAATCCAGAAGTATGCCAACATTTTTGAATGTTTTGTATAACTCCTGTGGGTATAGCTGTTGGCTGCACTTTTCTTAACACACCATTATCCTGCTACTGTATTAATGTGAGTGCCCCTTTTTGTGAAGCCCGTCTTGTGCAGATCTTGCCTGAATAACTGTGATGATAAACTGGTGTAGCACAGATATGTGCAGAAATGAACCATAAACTAATTTCTTAGTATGTCTGCATGTGAAGTCACATTTCCTTTGTGGTGTGTTGACATGATTCATATGTTTGTAAAATGCTTGCTGGCTTAGTGTCAAGGGTTCAAATGCAGAAATATGTATAAGTCATATTTAATTCTTTCCTTATATTACTATTATGTTATATTCAGGCTTCTTTTCACCAACTGTCCACCTCTTCTCAACCCTTCTATGTCATCAGATGAACCTCCTTAATTCAAAACTGTTTCCATAAGCCATGTTTCTACCAGCAAAAACATGACTGGTTCCTCATGTGTTTCATAATAGACATGTATCATATATATATATAAGGATTGACTAACTGCAACTGTCATGACAAATGTATAAATTATGATACCTGAAACATGACCATAGCACGTATCTGTTCTGTATTCCATCAGATTCATATATGGCTGCATGTGTATACCGCTTATTGAAGTTTGGGACAGAGCACCATAGACTACTGCTAATTCCCAGTCTATGTTCAACACCTCAAGATATAATTATGCATGCACTAATACTATGCTATCATCTGTACAAATGAGCTTGTCAGTGGTGTGCTCAATGGAGTGAGAAAAAAACTGTAAACAAAAACATTATGTTAGTAGGTTGTATAACCTCTGTAGGTGTTAATAGAATTTTGAAACCAATGTGTCTGGTTTTCAGAATGATGTTGACTCTTAATGTATGTCAGCACAGCAATGGTTACACTTCTGACTTTGATACAATGGAGTCTTATCTGTTCACACATAACACATCGCTGTTATTCAGAAGTGCACTGACATATTTAGGAAGTGTCTGTATTGTCAATGCACACAGTGCAAGCATGAACCAAGACAACTAACAGTGACACAATAAATTATTGCTATTAGCATGCAATCATCCCGGTGTAAACTGTCATAAATGCTTGCTTGACAATCCACTGTTTTACAGGTGTGATTGTTATTAACACCTTATACTGTAAAATATGTACGTCACTCCCAGTAAAAGAATACACATGAATGACAATAAATAGATGCTGCAGAGAAATACAAAATGATATGGGACACACACAGTGCTGTTACGTTGGCCTGTCCAGACACAAGCATTTGTCCCAAAACATTTGATGCACAGTAGATAATACTCCAAACAGTGAAGTTTTAATACTTACAAATATGCATTTGGCACTTGGAATTCATACTGTGATGGTTGTGTAACTATTTAGGTAGGTGGTTCAAATCAGCAGTAGTGAACTTGTGCATATGTGATGCTAGTGTCAGATAAATAAAGACTCAGTGACAGGCGTGCTGTGTCCACTTCTACTTTGGAGAAAATGTTAACTTTGGATACAGCTCCCTCTGTGCAATATCCCAACTACTCTGCAACACACTGATGAGGTCATCCTGTCAAAAGTGCACTCTCTCCCTTAAGAGTCAGACTTATCCTGTGGCTCTAGCAATTCATAATGTGTACAGTAGATGCTGTAACTAGTTAGGTAAGTTGTTAAAATCTGACAGTGGTGAACTGTGTGTGTGTGTGTGTGTGTGTGTGTGTGTGTGTGTGTGTGTGTGTGTGTGTGTGTCTCTTGTAGCAGGTAAGTAAAGCCTCAACAAAAGATGTGCTTTGTCTACTTCTAGTCCAAAGAAACTAACTTTGGACACTGCTCTGTCTGCACATTACCTCACTTTCACCACAAACATCTGCTCTATAATACACTGATGAGGTCGTCATTTCATAAATGCACTCTGTCCCCTTACACGTCAGACTTTTTTGTGGCACTTGCAGCTAATACTGTGTTCTATAGATTCTTTAACTAGATAGGTAAGGGGCTCATATTTCACTGTGGTGAACATGTGCATGTAGCTTCAATGTCAGATACATATAGTTTGCTGTACAGACATGTTGTATCACTTCCAAGAACAATTCAATATGGAAGATGATTCCTCCATCCCCTTATCCCACATTTGCCACAAACTTCTCTGCAACACACTGATGAGATCACCCTTACAAAAGTGCACTCTCTTACTATGACTGATTTCTTCTGTGTTGCTTGCAGTTAATGTTATGTTCTATAAGTTATTTATCTAGATAGGTAGGGGGTTCGAATACAACATTGCTTAAATAGTGTGATTGTGTCTACCGTTATGTGCAATTGGTTCCATGATAACATCCTTTATGTAAATATCCACTTAGGAGATATATTTTCACTGGTGAGGGGCTATGCTATACATTTTTATTAACCCCAGGTAATGCCCAGTTTTTGGAAACACAATGATTGCACCATTCTTTTAAAAATGAACTATGTCACAGCTGTAATGTGACTTATCCCGTGGCACTGGCTATTCATACTCTGCTTTTTAGACTGTATAACTTAATAGATAGGAGGTTTGAATCCAGTAAGGATTGACTGCTGTGATTGTGTTTGTCTAATGTGCTGTGTTGAGAAGTCTTCTAATGTAAAGGGCCCTAATTAAGTTTTCAGATGACTTTAAGCTAGGAGCAATCATTGACTCCACAAATGACTTTGGTATCCTGCAGGAAGGTTTGTCACAAATAAATAACTGGTGCCAAAATCATATTCTGAAACAAAATGCCAAAAATACATTATTGTATCGTTTGTGAAATCATCTACCCCAGGGAGCTACCACTTTGACAATATGTACCTAAGAGTTGACACAGTTGTTCAGGATTTACGGACTTATGTGGACAGTGACCTACCTTTTGACCAACATGTGTCCATTGTTGTTCCAGAGTCCTTCCATTTTACACAGCTTATAAACAAAGAGAGAGTGTCTAGATCTAGTGATGCCATTTTCCCCTTCATTCAACCCTCATTAGGCCAATCATTGGATATAATTCATTATCTATGGTATGTACCCAGTTTTTCTTGTTAGGGAGAACTTGTAATTATCAACCATGGGATGGGTAAGGCCACTCTACAAATAAAAGGGATAGAGTACTTTGATCACAAAAAGGGAAATTAAAATTAAAAAATTAAAATGGCCTACAAGGGCAGGTAGCCTAGCACTTTCATATGCACCTGTGAACCTATATAGGATGTGTAGCTGTGTAATGTTAATGTGCTCCTCATCCACCTTCTTTCCTTTATAGAAGGACATCATGGTTTTATACAACTGTGGGGTTATCTATTCAAATGTGCACTGTCACAATTTGTAAGCAACATTTGGTGTGGACCATGTGATTCAGCCAGTGTTCTGTACCTTGTCATCTTAGGTAGTCAGTTCAAATCCAGCCATTACTTCTTAGAGTCACTTGTGTCAGTCTGACTGTGAATGTGCATATAGGTAACAATGTTATCACCCAGCTATATGTGTACATGTATGGATGGGGGCTGAATAATAACTGTTCACTTTTCACACAGAAATGTTTTATTAGATAATGATAAATCCACTAGATGTAATTTAGATTTCCTAGGAAAAATACTTAGGCTTTTCTAGTGGTGTGATGAAATGAGACAATGTTCTGTATGATGCTGCCTTAGTAAAGCTTGTGCTTGTATCTGTGATTATCAACACATTGTGCGTAATTGCCATTCTCACATCACAGTGATGACAGCACTGCACATCACATGCGGTTGGGTATATGTAGCAGCAGGCAACATTGTATAACAAATAGACATACAGCAACAGTCATTTAAAAAATTACAGGCACACATATGTCTTGCAACAGTAACATGATCTCATGGCTACAAATACCCAAATATTTCACAGTAGTATCAACACTTGCTCTGTGGCATGTTCATTCTTCAAACTCACATAGTCAGGCATACATTCAAAACTCACACCGACTGACTGCAAGCATTGTATGTCCTTATACTGTTATGCAAGAATGGCAATCACAACTTTTTAAATGTGTACAATTACAGTGGGAGAAGCTACCCCTTCCCTTTTATCTCATACAAATGTATTGCAACACGGTCATATGATGCAATTACTTTAGAGGTGAAATCATACACTTGTGTTAAGGCTGAGCTGCATATGATTCATACACATACCATTAGCCTGTGGACTTACATAACCGAATGTTCAGTTCCAGCATAAGACAACATTATATGAATGTACTGCCATTATACAAACAACATTGCATGGTTATTATTATTATTATTATTATTATTATTATTATTATTATTATTATTATTATTATTATTATCATCAATTGTTACTTCAGAGAAACAAATATAAACTGATTTTGTAATTTCCTGACAGTGAAATGGTGGCTCTGTGAATATTGTGGTGTGAGTGCTCCTGTGGCACATGCATTCTGTAGAGACTAGAACAGCATATCTACACAGATGTAGTGGGTTTCAAATATGGGACAATGTTATTGTACAAAATAATAGGAACAGCTTTCTTAGGTTCATAGGTTCATACTAGGCTATCTGCCCTAGGGCATTTATAAGCCTAGCCAGAGTGCGTTTGGCTTTTGCCACCCATTTTAAATTTATATTGCTATGCCCTTTTTCGAGGTTAGTATACTGTGCCTCTGTCTAACAGTGACACAGAACTGATACCCGGGGTAAACCTACGATCTCCCATCCACTCATCAAGAATCCTCTTGAAGAGAGTCAATGAGGGACTCTGCCTAACCTGGACTGGGATTTTATTCCAGAGTGAAGGGAGCCTCTGGGTTATGAATCTGTCCCTCCAGCATGTCCTATTTATTTCAGTGCTGAGGTTCAAGTCTCTCAAGCGCGTAGCTCAATGGGATTTGGATTTTCTGAGGTGCAGCATGTCCATTAATTCCGGTTGGACATGGCTTTATACGTCAGGCACAGCTGGTGACTGTTTCAAAAGAAATTGACCAGGTTTAAGAGGCAGGATGTGCCCTTAACAAAGCAGAACTGGGTAGGATCCAGTGTCTGTAGGTCCCCAATATCTTTATTTATGAGGTCCATGATGATCCTTTCCATAGCTTTGCAGACCAAGCTAGTCAGGCTTATGGGGCGATAGTTTCCAGGATCTGTTGAGGCAACACCTTTGTGGAGAAGGACCACTGTTGCTGTACGCCACTCTTGTGGTACATATCCTGTAGTAAGGCTGAGATTGAACAGTAGTTTTATGTTTGGGTTTAGCTCTTCTTGGAGTTCATGTAGGACGCAGCCCGGGACACCCTCTGGTCCCATTGATGCTGTGTTTTTTGCTTTGGAGAGAGCGGCTCTTACCTGAGCATCTGAGATGTCAGAGGGGCAGCACTCTGCTGGGATAGATATTTGCCCTTTTGGTGGGGAGGGGGGGTTTGCGCTGAACCTGTCAGCTAGGATGTTGGCAATGTCTGTGGGTTCGGTGTATTTTTTGTCATTTTGGACTAATTCTGAGCATATCTGGGAATTACCACCCAGGTTCCTAACATAACTAAAGAAAGCCTTGTGATTATCCTTAGTGTCCTGTGCAATTTTTCTCTTGAAGCTGGCCTTAGACGATTTTATGAGTGCCCATAGTTTTTTGCTGATATTGATCAGAGATGCCTTCCCTTTTTGGGATTTTGCTCTGTCATGTAGTAGCATCCTCCTGCTATTGTATAGTTTGTTTATGGCTGGGGTCCACCTGACAGGACGTCTGCCTTTGGATGATTGGTTCTTGGTTTTATTTGGGATTGCATGATCCATGCATTCCTGAAGGTGTTCATAGAATGTGTTTATAAAGGATTCTGTGGTTTGGGCCATATTTTTCACAGGCCCGGGGGCTTTGAAGAATTCCACCTCGGTTTTGAGGAGTGTGAAATTTTCTTTAGAGAAGTTTTTCACTGTGGTTTTCTGGGCAGGGGGTGGGGTCGGGATGTGAATATCCAGTGAGATTAGTTTATGGTCTGATCTTACCAGTGAGGGATACACTTCTGATCTGGAGCATAGAGTCCCCATGTTGGTGATGATCAGGTCCAGTATGTTTTCCCCTCTTGTGGGAGTGGTAACAAGTTGTTCCATAGCATTTGAGTTTATAAATTCTAGGAACCTTTGGGCTAGGGTGTTGGAGCTAGAGTGATGCTCCCAGTCTATGTTTGGGTAGTTGAAGTCACCTAATATAATGGTGTTTGGAGAGACCTTCATATTTTCCAGTGTTCTCAGGAAGGCCGAGTGGGGTTCCTGGGTTTGGGAGGGTGGTCTGTAGCAGGCTATAAACTGAAAAGCAGTTTTACCCACTGTTAGTTTCACATGGATAGTCTCTGATGCTTTGTGCTGTGCCACCAACCTGGAGGTGTGGGTATCTTTGACAAATATTGATACTCCCCCTCCTTTTGTGGTTTGGTCCAAGTTTTGGGGACGAAAAGCATGGTATGAGGTATAACCTGGTAGTGCTGGGGTGCTCTCGGGAGCCTTGAACCAGGTTTCTGTTACTGCACAGATATCGATGTTCTCCATGCTAACGAGAGTTTCGAGTGCATGCATCTTGAGGTTTAGACTTCTGGCATTGAGTAGCATTACTCTTAGTTTCTTATCCCTTGTGATACCTATGGAGGTGGATTTGTCTTTTGAGCCTTGCCTAAAAAAGGCACTATGGGGATAGCAAGAGCCTTTGCCAATATCCGAAAGCCCAGGGGTGACAGGTGCAAGCCGTCCCTAGTGAAGCATCGTGGCTTGTCGAGCATGTCATCCCAGGCTGACAGGCATTGGATCCCCTTTGAATGACACCAATACTTAAGCCAATTGTTGAAATTGATCATCTTTTCTTCATATTGTGGCATCATTCTTGGTGAGGGTAAGATGCTACTCAAGGTCAGGGTCATACCGGCCTGGGCTACATGCTCAGAGAGCTCCTCTGTGTCTCTTTTCATGTAGTCCAGGGAGGTACATCTCAGGTCATTCACACCAGCATGGACAATGACTGAGTCATATTTGTACTTGCCATGGAGTGACCTGAGTGCTTGTGTTATGTGGCGGATCCTAGCGCCCGACAGGCAGCTCACCGTGACCTTCTCCTTGTTCAGCCTGGTGAGCGAGACGTCAGTGTGCCTGATGATAGAGTCACCTATTACAAGTGTATCAGGTGTGTTGTTTAGCCTTAAGGGCTGGGACTGTTCGGCACACTGGCTTTGTGAGCTATGTGTTGCACGTGTTTTGTTTTGGGGTAGCGGTTGCTTGGGTGTTTGAATTGGAGGTCTCTGCTGCTTAGGCAGATTTTTATTTAGAGCCTCCGAGTATGTTTTTGTGTGTTTATGTGTTTGGTGTGCTGTCGTGGTAGGTCTATGTGAGACTGGAATTGTAGTGAGTGTGGTTTCCTTCTCCTTCTGGCTGGTTACGCCAGTACTGAGTTGAGAGAGCTTAGCCTCCAGTTTGGTTATATGGTTGCATCTCTCACATGTGTTGGAATTTGTTGGGAGGAGGAGAGGGTTGTCTGTGTACATGAGGCAGTTGTAACATTGCCTCAAGATTCCTAGATTCACCAGCTGGACCGGAGAGGAGATTGACAACTGACCTTTGGACATGCTAGAATAGTATTGGGAATTCCTTTATAATTGAAAAAAGGGCCAGTGGGGAACAAGGTACTCAAGGTAAGTTTGTGAGGGTGTAGTGCTTTTAATTTTTTAGTGCTGACTTAGTGAGCAAGTGCCAGGTAACTTAAATGCAATATGTTACAGGTAACTTAAATGAAAAAACGACAAGCAGTAACTTTCTGCAAGTGAAACAAGGAAATAAGTGCAGTAAGCAATGCAGATATCACTAGGGATCCACAGAAGTGCTGAAAAGCCATGTTTTAGGTGGAATTAGCGTTTCAGGGAAATAACAAGCAAACAAACAACAAGCATACAAACAAAGCTAGATTCGGCAGGCCTGGATCTAGTCTATGCTACAGCAAACAAGGTGTACCAATTTCAGTAAGAAACAGTTCAAATATGCAGGCACTATAAGCCTTTAACCAGGAATTCCCAGCTCAGAAGGGCAGAGTCCAGCCTCTCCTCCCACAAGAGTGCAGACCACGAACCTTCTTAATGTAAAATTACTGGCCTGAAGCCCAAGTGCTTAAACCAGAACTAATACACTTTTAGAATAACAGACACTAAGCCCTCAATTAGCAGTTCCCAACTTAGAAGGATGTAAGCTACCTGTCCTGCCACCACAGTGCAGGCCACAAATCTTCCTAATGTAAAACAACTGGTCTGAAGCCCAAGTGCTTAATCCAAAAGACTTAGAATGATAGCTACACTTTAATCAAGTTACTACCAAGCAGTAATAAATACAATTGAATACTTTAAAGAATGCCTGGATTAGTGTTCAAGTTATACAAACAAAGCTAGACTCAGCAGGCCCCAATCTAGTCTATGCTACACCAAACAAGGTGTACCAATTTCAGTAAGAAGCAGTTGAAATATGCAGGCACTATAAGCCTTTAACCAGAAATTCCCAGCCCAGAATAGCAGAGTCCAGCCTCTCCTCCCACAAGAGTGCAGACCACGAACCCTCTTAATGTAAAATAACTGGCCTGAAGCCCAAGTGCTTAAACCAGAATTAATACACTTTTAGAATAACAGACACTGAGCCCACAGCAGTTCCCAACTTAGAAGGATGTAAGCTACCTGTTCTGCCACTACATTGCAAACCACAAACCTTCTTAATGTAAAACAACTGGTCTGAAGCCCAAGTGCTTAAACTAAAAGGCTTAGAATGAGTTACACCAAGCAGTAATAAATACAATTGAGTACTTTTAAGATGACGCAAAAGCAAAATAAAGTAGGAAGAAACACAAATACCATAAAAGCAGATACATTTTTTTTAAGTGGAAAGAGAGAAATGAACGAGAGAAAGGAGTAGCAGAAACTAAGCTGACTGGCCTTCTCAAATGTTCTCCCTGTACTGGGTAGAATGAGGTAATGACACTAGACTGGGAGGAGGGTCCCAGATCAAATTTACACTAGGGGCGGGCAACTGCAAAGCCACCAACTATAAAAACACTACACCAACAGGGAGGGAGGTTAGGAAACAAACTGCCGAAATGTTTCTCACAGCTGAAAAGCAGCAGTGAGCCTTTAAATGAAAGTTTTAAACAGCTAAAGGAGCCTCTAGAAAAAAGAGTTTAACTGCAACAAGTTATCAGAAACAAACAACCCAACAGATGCTTAATAAAAGTGGACAATTTCCAGTTAATACCTCACACACAGTGAAACTAGCTAGAAAAATACACAGTACACAAAGTGCTATAAATAACAAAGAAATAAAGAACAAAATAAACAATAAACAGGATACTTAATGTTATATATTATAGCTCCGAGTTTCCTCAGTGTCTTTCCTTCGATCAGCTCAGTGTGAAATGGTAGAACACTCACAACTGGCCTTGGCCAAGAAACATTGATACTGCACTGCTCACAGTAGTATGAACATTAACATAGTTACCCCTTGTCAACATTCTCTCAAAATATTATTGTACAAATTATAAACAAATGTCCTTTTTTACTTCACACATTAATTTCAGTTATTTGTGACAAGATCCATTGCTATCTTGTATGGCAGCTCCAGTCAATACAGATCTCTGTAGAGTATGTGGTAGGATAGGCAGGGGTTTGAATCTGGTAACATCTGTCTGTCAGATAACTGTGTCAGACAGGAGTGGCTTAAACAAAGAAATTATGTATGCCACACTCAGAGGAACACATTTTAAGCCATCACCTTCTGAGACAGGGAATCCATACTTATTTCAATAGGAAATTGCTGAAAGCCCTTGAAATGTGTTTGTCATGGCACACACAGTATGCTTATTTCTGTGTCATCAAAGGTTGATACACAGCTTTCTGATATCTGTACTGGCATGTGCTTGAGTCTGGTAGGATGCAGATGTTGAGCATGTCATAGATTGTTCACAGACATTGCTTAATTTCCACTAGTAATGCTCTGTATTGCATATCTTCGTCCAACCATTTATGCATTACTGTGATTCTTTTCTTCACACTGTACAGCTTTATAGGTTATGAGGACTTATTTAACATTTCTTACTGTATGGTGTTATGCAAGTTTATCATAAAGTGTGATTGTGCATGTGTTAGGATACTTTCTTGTGTGTTTGTGTTGTTTACACACTATTATGGCATTGTTTGCTGTAATTGCCTTGAACATGCCCAGTATAATAATGTAGTCAAAGCACTCTGTTTACGAATAGAGACACTGAACTACTGAAATGCCATCAGATCTGTGTTGTCATTTGTCACTTGTTTATTTTGAGTGTGATTATATAACTGTTTAGGATGTACATGAATTTACATCACATGCCCATGTAATACATGTTTCAAGGTAACATATACTTCCTTTCTATGGTTGCTAAATATCAACAAATGGCAAAATATGTCCCTTTCTGATGTGCATGACACAACAGTTGTAGTGCCAATTTCTTCTTGTTTATACATGATGAAGTAGAAAATACTGCAGTACTGCTAGTTATCATACATACATTCCCTGTATATACATGTCATATTCAATAATTGCAGTCTATGCGAATAGTCTCCAATGTACCACTGTCCTTGCTAACTGTTATCTCATCTCAGCATGCTATCAACATTAATATCATATTTACTCCCTTTTGTTACAATGTTGCTTTGTATCCCTTTCACATCCTTTGTTAGCATGTACATTTTAGGTATGTGCATGGGTCAAGAATTGTGATCAGGATTAATTATCACTGCATCAGTATGGCAGTATTTATGTTTAAAATGTTTCTTTGTGACATAATCACATTTGACTGCATTAGCTGAGTATATTTTGTCCATTTACCCTCCCCTCTTTCTTATGTCTGCCCTATTGCCATTGCATTCTGTGCACCTTCTCCACATTTAATGTCCCCTGCATCTTAATTCTTGTAATCTGCATGCCCATAATCTGTCCATGTATGCTTGCATAATAGGTTTGCTCCCAGGCAAGCCAAATGCTTCCCTGCACCATTTTGTGGCTGGCAACACTGCTGCTGGACATGAAAAGGTGCTTATAAATGTGCAGGCATGATGAGCAGCATGCATATTCAATGTGCACTGCTCTCCATCATCCTAACACTTAAATCGCGTAGGCTTCATACAAAGCTTACGTGATTGTTAATGAATCCCAGGGACTGCTTTAATAAATCCTCCAAATCCAGGTCAATTTTTCTGTAAGCAATAAAAATCTCATTTCTAGATACTGTTTGTTATCTTTCTTCATTGTGTAAAATTTGGTTCATTTTACCAAAATAATCTACATTGTCAGTTAATGCCACCATCCTTGTCAGGCTTCAATTATCTAAAGGATCTAGAGTTACTCAACTTGACACCAAATTCATCTGGGGACAGATTATAATATTTTTACAGAGTTTTTTGATTTAATGAATCTGTAATAACCCCCAACAGAGTTTTTCAAATGTACCTGGTACCAGGTTCAGTGCTGCAGTATAAGTGATATTAGGGCACATGGCAGGCATGCTGTTAAGTAAAACAAATGTCAGTGAAATAAAATGTCAAAATTAAGTTTTCTGGTACATAATTTGTGGTCTGTTAAAACATCTTCAATATTCATTTTCTTGTCAGGAACAAAGGTCAATCCCCTTTTAAATAAATTGTGATGTGTTTTGCCAGCAAAAACACTACTATAATTAAAGATTTTGAAATTCATCTTTCTTAAAAAATTTCAACAAACTTTTTTCACAAGTATCAACTAACTGTTGATATTGTAATGCATTTTTGAAAAAGTATTTTTGTAATGTACATTTTTCAAGATTTTGTACAACATGAATTTTATTAGATCACACATCTGTTTTAAATACCTTTAGGACTGTATTTTTATGTTTGGTCATTATGTTGGTTTAGAAAGATCACACTTGATCACTGTTGGTTTAGAAAGATCATACTTGGTTACTGTTGGTTTAGAAAGATCACACTTGGTCATTCTGTTGGTTTAGAAAGATCACATAATCATTGAAGGCTGTTTAAATAAGGTTCCTGTTATCTTATCTTTATACTTTGATGAAATCTTGTTCAAGGAGATAAAAATGCTTAGAATCATGATTTTTGGATTAAGTTGTGCCTTTTATATCCAAGGAAGTAGACAGGCAGGCAGATTCAATATACCCTACACAGTTTGTTAACACCGTGTGCACATCACACTGCAACATGCATATGGCAGGGCACTGTTTTGTATTCAGTAAGTGCCTCTTCATGGTGTATAGAGCCGTGCAACCACAGGAAACACTGTGGCATGCAAATTATAGCATAAGTAGCTGAATTCTATGCTAATCAACCAATCCAAGATGGAGAAGCTATTCAACAAGCTATAAAGCAACCATGTAGACTCAGTGCTGGTTTTCCCTGTGAATTCCAAAACCTATTAAAATACAGCTACAGAAAGGAGTCTACGCAGAAATAATGTCAGGGGCTCCTGTTGCTTTAATTCATGTGTATGTGCAACAGGTTGAAGTCTATGCTGCTGCTGCTGCTAATAGACCAAGGCCAAGAAGAAGAAGAATTTTCAGACTTTATTTAACTTATCACAATCTACATGAGGTAGAAATTGTAAAGCACTACAGTGTAGATACAGATACACTATAGGAACTCTGCAACCTCTGTCGTCCTCAGCACAGACTTGGGGCAAACTGAGGGGAACGTCTACCATTGGAGACAAAGGTATGTGTAGCACAGAAAATTTCATATACATAAACCTTTCAGAGACCAACAGGGATATGATGGGGGTGTCACAGGCATTAACATCCAGGATCTTCCATCATTTTCTGAATGCTATGCTCCAACATGCCAGTGACCACATATATTTTGTCTGTACTCCTGAGGAAAGGGCCACAAATATGCATAAGTTCTACCCTGTAGCACACTACCCTGAAGTACTGAGTGCCATGGATTGTACACATATAGAAACTAAGGCACCACCTGGGGAACAAGGAGGGCTCTACATAAATAGTAAGGCTTCCACTCTATTAACTGCCAAATTGTGTGTAATGCCAAAGGAATCATTTTGAATGCATGTGCTGGCAACCCAGGCAGTTACCATGACTCACATATCTGGCACACCTCCCAACTGTATCAGATGTTCACTGGGTTCCTATTACGTTGTCAAATCCTTGAAACTTCAAACCTGAGAACATCGAACTCAGATGTTTGAAGTTTCAAGAATTTGAAAGTAAAACAATAAAAAAATACAAAACCTAAAACCTACCTAACTGTTGCCTGCTTGCAATACTTTATTCTTTGTTTTTTGTTTTTAGTTATTTTTTTTTTACCGTTATTGAAGTTCTGACACTTCGAACACAAGGGTTCGACCTTGTGATGTTCGAAGTTTCAGAACTTTGATAACATAATAGGAACCCATGTTCACGAAGGGTGATATCCCACAAGATCATTTACTGGGGGATGCAGGTTATGCACCGGAACCGTGACTGATGACGCCCATCAGAAATGCACACACCCTCTGAAGAATACGATAATGAGCCACACACTCAAGCCAGAAATATTATAGAGTGAGTGTTTGGGCTGCTGAAGTCACGAGTCCTGTAGAGCCCTGCAGTACAGTCCTTGGACATGTACTGAAATATTCACCATCTGTGCCATGCTGCACAACATCATCCTGAGAAAGCAGCTTCAGCAGGATGAACAAGAGGAAGGGGCACACATCCTACCACCAATGGTTAGGTCACCACAGCCACATGCAGTTGAGGAGTCAGAGGGGGAACCAGCAGCTGCTGTGGGTGTTGGGAGATGTAGGTCTGTTCAATATGCCCTCACAATGGCTAAGAGGCAACACATAGCACACTCACTTACAACCTAAGGGGCCAAAATCTTCATCCTATGCACATACATATAGTAACATTGATGCCAGGCAACACTCACAGCCTTTAACTACCCATGTAATGGCTGTGTACTGCTAGCATCAGACAGAGTCATCCCTGAACTAAAACTGTACCAACTGCTGGATTTGCAAGGTAAGTGTTGAACCTGGAGTGTATTGTGTAATAATATGAATGAATGGCATAACCTTGCATGTTGTTACTTGATAATGTAAGCAAGTAAAAGTTGGTTGATTTGAAGAGAAATGACTTTAGCATGTGACAGCAAAGACTTATGTGACTGCATGTGTCCTCCATCAAGTAGTAGGCTTCTGGCATCAAAGATTCACATATTCATACCTCTCAAAAGTACTGATGGTCACTGAATGTCCTCAGTTTGGCATCATAGTTTTGTACTGCAATATCATTAAAGAGAGAAGTTAGAAAGTAATGAGACACATTTCAGTTTCAGACTTCACAATCCTCAGAAGATTATTAAAAGTACTGATGCAAAAAAAAATGTTTGATGCTATCAACTGCCTAATTTTCTAAGAACAAAATATGGCAAAGGTACAATTAGCAAAACAACATCACAAACACATATATACTAAGCACTAAGTCAGCTATGCACGCTAAGCATCAGCTGCAAATGTTATGTATCCCTGAATCCAAAAGATAGAAAACTAGGATCTGGCACCACAGTTATCATAACTTGCACAGGGTGTTTAGCGCGCATGTGTGTGTGTGTGTATGTGTGTGTGTGTGTGGGGGGGGGGGGGTGCAGGAAGCCTACCCTGACACAAAAGGTCGGTGAGTGTGTGTGAGTAAGAAAGGGAAGCAGCCAGACTTTTGGACAAAGTAACAAATGGCCAGTCAGACAAAATGAGCTTTAAGCTTCATTGCTGAATCATGTAACTGTTGCGTGCATGTCAGTATGGGTCCTCCAGGTGAAAGTGATGCGTGAGTGTCTGCAGGAACACAGCCAAGCTCTGTGCTAGTTCTACATATTGGTATGTTGGACAATTGTGAGCCATGCATGGTGGAGGTGGCAGTTCATCATTGTTGTACCTGAACATAAGAACTGGTTCTGCCAGGAGTTGCACTGACACCTCTACACCCACGGTCAGAGGCACTGCTGCTTCTTGAACATGACTGATGTCTGCTGGACAAGCTCCCCTCATGAGGACATCCAGGACCAGGACTCCATGGCCTGCCATATCTAGGTATTTTCACCTCAACCACTTGCAGAGCAGTGGAAGTAGTGGCCACAATGGGAGCATGATCGCGCACGGCCAGAGTCGGCTAACAGCAGATGATGTGGCTGACCTATGACCATGAGGATGCCGTTCCCCTCCATTCAGACCTTTCATCACAGACACCACCCATTTGAATGTGTCATTCATCTGATCCATTGTATCAGTAGCATGGTGGAGGCATTCATACATGTCAGCCTGTGCCACATGTACAACCCTAACCATTTCTCTGGAGGTTCAATAGGAATGAGGCTGCTCCTCCATGATGGCCCTAAACATATGTCGAGTGGCATGGGAAGACACACCTGGATCAGGTGGAGGATGGACAGCAAACCTCCTCTAAGCACCACTAACAACCTTCTGTGTGACACCTCACCCACACTTTGGCTATGGCCAAAGTCAACAGGCGCTGATACTGGAGTAACCACACTTCCCTGATCTAATGTCTCACACTTCACCTGTCCAGTATCTGAGGGCTCACTAGAATGGGTTGGCATAGGCCTACTGGCTGTGTCTGATGGTATTACAGAGGATGGCTGAATGTCAACCTCAGTGTCAGATTCAACATCTGCAGCCCACAACTGTGCCTCTGATTGGCCACCATCATCATTGGAGTCTGCTGATATTCTGACATCAGGTGGTAAGAGTCCTACACTTCCACTGTCAGGATCACCCTTGATGATAAGCAACAAATGCAGGAAAGAAATTAATAGCTATACTGCTATAGTCAAATGTATGCTAACAAACTAACAGTGGTGCCAATACTACAGAAAGTACAGCAATACACACAACAGTCCTGACACCCACATCACGCATATGGATAAAATAAGTATTCCTCTGAACTGCTCATCACTACTGATAAATAAATATTTGGCTTACCATGTGCAGATAATGCTATGCTTCCCATGGATGATGGTCCTGGAAGAAGTTAAGCAAAAAGTAAGGACACCATCATCACAATTAACAGTAACACAGGGGGTCAAAAAGTAGAAGTGCAACTGAAGGAGTTACCGCCAGCACAACTATCTGGAATTTTGTAAATAATCATTTATCATTTGTGAATATCAACATAATTTATATGCTTGTCTTACAAATGCATTAGAACTGTATGTTATATGTATATTAAACTGCTGGTACAGAAGTGTGTGTTGAACAGGGTTTATGCAATAATGAGCCTAGATGTGTGACCACAGTGTACCCTGCTGGATTAGAACAGAAAAGTACAGAAACTATTGTACCAGTGTAAATGTATGTGTTTTAAGAGTGGGAGCCAGAACATTGAGGATTAACTTGCAAAACTTCAAGAAAATAGTTGAAATTAAATTGTTTTATGATTATGCTATAAAAGTTAGCTTCACTGCAGCAAGGAGATAAGATGTATAGAATAAGGGAGCCTTCTGCATTAGAGTGTAAGTATTTTATTGGTTTATGTCTCCTAGCATCTGCAAACATCTGAAGGCTGTGTGTTCTCATAGTGAGATGTCAAATGTCATTGTTCATTGTTTATGTATTTTATCACACCTTGAAAGCAAAATGATAGAAAATGCACTATAGATGGCATATCTGTACATACACAAGTAGCATATGTTTGCTATTGCCTTTTACATTGGTACATTGCCTACTCATGCACAAACAGGGTTCACTACTTGAGAAAAAAATGAGGGATTTAATTTAGTTTGCTTTCCTTTGCACAAAAAGTCTAAGTGGCAAGGCATGGCATTCAGCACTCTGGACAGTACTGAGTGTAGTAAATATGTCTGCTGCCTTGCTTTCTCTGTGGCATCAGGTTTAAGTACAATGAGTTCATGGTCAGAACACAGGTGAGCAACGGTTCTAATCCAGTATAGCCCGTTTTTTAGTTAGGGTGCCCCATTGTAATTTTTTCAAATACTGATTATAAAGGTAATACTACATACCAACAGCTATGTATAGCAGGCTTATTAAGCATAGACATACCTTTGTAGGTATCATATTTATTATGTGGGCAACCGGTTATAATGACAATGATGGTTATGTAAAAAAATGCAGTTGCTTATCTATGATAGGTTCATAGGTTCATAGGTAGGTACTAGGCTATCTGTCCGAGGGCATTTATAAGCCTAGCCAGAGTGTGTCAGCTTTCGCTGCCCCATTGATTAATTAACTGATCCTCTGTCAAGCAGAGCCAATGAAGTGATCCCAGGGGTGTATTCTCTGCTACCCATCCACTCATCAAGGTTTCTCTTGAGGAGTGTTAGTGAGGGGCTCTGCCTGATGTAATTCGGAATTTTGTTCCAAAGCATGGGGAGTCTCTGTGACAGGAATCTATCCCTCCAGCATGTTCTATTTATTGTTGTGGCGAGGTTTAGCTCACTAGAGTGCATGGCTCGCAGTGACTTGGATTTCTTTAGGTGGAGCATATCCATCAATTCTGAGTTGGACATGGCTTTGTAAGTCAGGAAGAGATCACCTCTGAGTAAGCGATATGCCACTGAGTACAGCCAGAGTTTTTTCAGTTGGGCTGCATAGGACATATGTTTGAGACCAGTAATCCTCTTGGTGAGGTACTTTTGTGGTCTTTCCAGCTGTTGGAAGTGTCTTGTGAGGTACATCCCAAATGGGGGATTGTACTCAATGATGGGTCTAATGAGTGACAAGTAGAGGGGCACTATAACCTCTTTATTTCTAGATGTGAACCATTTAGTAATTAGATGGGCAAAATAGAAGGATTTCCTAACTACTTGGCAATATGATTGTCAAAGGAGAGATTACTATCTATCTGGGTCCCCAGATCTCCTCTTCTGTATTAAGGGGGCTGCTACCTATGTGGTAATTTGTGGGTGTTTTGTTTTTCCCAAACGGGATGACTATGCATTTTTTGGCATTTAGCTTGAGGCCATGACTTTGACACCAGGTATCCATCTCAGTAAGGCCCTTTGGGAGGATGTCCATATCAGCCAGAGAGTCAATTATGGCCCCCAGTTTGCAGTCATCTGCGAACTTGGTTAGCCATAGTCCTCCTGTGTTTGCCTGTACTTCTGAGAAGTATATGCTGAACAGTAGGTGTCCCAGGACCGAGCCTTGTGGGACACCACTTGTGACTGGTTTAGAGTCGAACCTGGAGCCCGCTATTCTTACCATGTGAGTTCTGTCTGTAAGCCAGTTGGCAACCCATCTCATGACGTAGGGATTTATGTTCAGGCTGGTGAGTTTTACTGTAATACCCGAGTGGGGAATGGTGTCGAAAACCTTGGCGAGGTCAAGGTAAGCTGTGTGAACCACCTTTCCCTCATCTATGGCCTTGTTGACTGTCTCGAAGAAGTCAACCAGGTTTATAGGCATGATCTGCCCTTAACAAAGCCGAACTGGGTCGGGTCACATGTTTGGAGATTTCCAATGTCTTTGTTAATGAGTTCCACGATGATGCACTCCATAGCCTTCAGACCAGGCTAGTCAGGCTTATGAGGCGATAGTTACCAGGGTCAGTTGTGGCCCCTCCTTTGGAGAGGAAAAACTGTTGCTTTGCGCCATTCTATTGGCACATGGCCTGTGAAGAGGCTGAGGTTGAACAGTGTGTTTAGGTGGGGGGTTAGTTTGTTCTGTAGTTCGTGCAAAACGCAGCCTGGGACACCATCTGGTCCCATTGATGCTGTGTTTTTGGCTTTTGAAAGGGCTGTTTTCACCTGTGCATCTGTGATTTTTGGGAAACTACACTTTTCTGGTATTGTTGTAGGCCCTTTTGGAGGTGAGAGGGGGGGTGAAGTTTGCACTGAATCTATCTGCCAGGATGTTGACAATATCAGTAGGTTCAGTATATTTTGTGCTATTTTGCACTAGTTCAGTGCATATCTGCGAGTTGCCACTTAAATTCTTAACATAGCTAAAGAAGGCTTTGTGGTTATCTTTTGTATCCCTGGCTATTTTTCTTAAAAAAGTTAGCCTTGGATGATTTCATGAGGGACCTCAGTGTCTTACTGATACTGATCAGGGATGTCTTTCCATCTTGGGATTTGCTTTTTTTCTGAACTAGTTTCCTCCTTCTATTGTATATCCTGTTTATGGCAGGGATCCACCAGACTGCTTTCCTTCTCTTAGATGAGTGAGTCTTGGTTTTGCTAAGGATGGCATGATCCATGCATCCTTGTAGGTGCTCATAGAGTGCATTTGTAAAGGTTTCTGCATCTTGGGGGCAGTGTTATCCTTTAGCGTGGGGGCTGTGAAACTTACCACCTCTGTCTTAAGTAAGGTGAAGTTTGCTTTAGAAAAGTTTTTACTGTGGTTTCCTTAGTTGGGGGTGGTGGAGGGGTGTGGACATCCAGAGTGATTAGTTTATGGTCTGATCTAACCAGTGACGGGTTGACCTCTGGTGTGGAACACCTGTTGCCCATGTTGGTGATGACCAGGTCCAATATGTTTTCACCTCTGGTAGGGGAGTTTACCAGCTGATCCAGGGCATTTGAGTTGATGAATTCCAGGATGCGCTGGGCCTGGGAATTTGTACTCGAGTAGTTTTCCCAGTGAATGGTAGTCTAATTGAAATTGCCCAATATCAGGGTGTTTGATAGGACCTTCATGTTTCCCAGTGTCTCCATAAAGGTGGAGAGGTTGCCCTGGGTCATGGAGGGTGATGCAGGCCACAATTAGCATTTCAGATTTGCCCGATGTTAGTTGCATATGGATGATCTCAGAGGTATCATGCTGCACCACTAACCTTGAGGTGTAGGTATCCTTGATGAATATGGATACACCCCCTCTTTTTGTGTATCAGTCTGTGTTCTGTGGCCGAAACATGTGGTATGAGTTGTAGCCCGGTAGTGCTGGGGTACTCTCTGGAGCCGTAAACCAGGTTTCAGTTACTGCAGAGATGTCGGTGTTCTCCATACTGAGGAGTGCTTCGAGCACGTGCATTTTGAGATTTAAACTCCTGGCATTGAGTAGCATAACCCTCAGTTTTTTGTTAACTGTGCTGTTGACAGAGGTGGGTTTGACTTTGAGCTTTGCCTAAAAAAGGCACTATGAGGGCAGCAAGAGCCTTGGCCAGTATTCGAAAGCCTAGGGGTGACAGGTGCAAGCCATCTCTTGTGAAGCAACGTGGCTTGTCGAGCATGTCATCCCAGGCTGACAGACACTGGATCCCCTTTGAATGACACCAGAAGCTTAGCCAATTGCTGAAATTGTTCATTTTTTTTCTTTATACTAAGGTATCATTCTTGGTAAAGGCAGGATGCTACTCAGGGTCAGGGTCATACCAGCCTGGGCTACATGATCAGAGAGCTCTTCCATGTCTCTTTTCATGTAGTACAGGGAGGTACATCTCAGGTCATTCACACAAATATGAACAATGACAGAGTCATATTTGTACTTGTTCTGGAGTGACCTGAGTGCTTGTGTTATGTGGCAGATTCTGGCTCCCGACAGGCAGCTAACAGTAACCTTCTGTCTGTCCAGGCTAGTGAATGGGACATCAGTGTGCCTGACTATAGAGTCACCTATTACTAGTGTGTTAGGTATGTTATTTCACCTTAAGGGCTGTGATTGTGCGGCACACTGATTTTGTGTTTTATGTGTTGTCTGGTTTGTGACGGGAAGTGCAGGTTGTTTGGGTGTCTGCTTTGGAGGTCTTTGATGCTTTTGCAGGTTTTGTTTAGAGCCTCCGAGTATGATTTTGTGTATTTATGTGTATTTTTTGCCAGTGCTGTTTTAGTAGGTCTTTGTGTGGCTGGAGTTGTGGTGCAAGTGTTAACCTTCTCCTCTTGACTGTCTGTTCCAGTCTTGAGTGGAGACAGCGTAGCTTCCATTTTGACTGTATAATTGCATCTCTCGCATATGTTAGTGTTTTGTGGTAGGAGGAGAGGGTTGTCTGTGTATATGAGGCAGTTGTAACATTGCCTCAGGATACCCAGATTCACCAGCTGGACTGGAGAGTGCACCTGAAGTTGCCCTTTGGTCATGCCTGAATAGTAGGGTGAGCTGCTTAGTCGCTTGATTGATGAGGGGTGAATAAAGAGCCTTACCCTGCTGGGCAGTCAGTGTCAGGGTATATTAGTGCTTGCTATTAGGTCTGAGCAAGTGTTGGGCTGTAAGATGCTTTTTGAGTGCTTAGGTTGAGAGTTAGACTAGTTTCAAGGGAAAAACTGAAGAGGAGACTTAGTGGAGCTGGGAATAATTTAACAGTAGCTAACCGGCACTGCCCTGTGCACAAAACCGTGCAAATGCGGTTTTTACAGTAGGGAAATGAAAGAGATAGAAATTAGTCCAAAATGGCCAATAAACTACTAACTTCTGGGCTGGAACCACTCCTCCAGGGACAGATAGGTTGCTCAAACCTCCCCTCTCTCACAGGTGAACAGAGAAACTTCCTTCTATTCAAGTAAGGTACGGGCAACTCAGAAACTAGTATCATAGCCATGAATTCAGCACTAGCCTGAAAACTGGACTATACTAGCTTAGAAAGGCGGGAAACAAGGACGTTTTTTTTGTTTGTTTTTTTGAAAAGACTAGGTAAAAACAGTAAAAAATACTCTTAAAACAGCTTTAAACAACTACAAATGATCAGAAAAGGCTATCGCACTTTAGTGTGTAGCCTACAACAGTTAAACAAATTATTTAAACAAAAAACAACTTTTTAAAAGTGCAGGCAATCAAATAAAGTACAATATGTGAAAGAAACAAGCTTTTAAATCACAATAAATGCTGGAAAATCTGTGTTTAGGCAGAAAACAGTTAAGTACAGCAAGAAAGTACAGAAAACTGATACTTAATCACTCCAAAGTTTCTCTCCTAAGCTAGAAGGCTTAGATGGACATAATAGTTTACTGACAATCATCTAAAACTCTCCCATAACACAGTTATAACCATAAAAAAGTGTTATGTGAGGTATGTACCACAAATCTATTACCAAAGTAATGCAAGTCTATCCATTTCCAGTATATTGTCAGACATTTGTTCTGCATCACAGATGAGAATGCTTATGTCAGGACCTTGTCATGTCACAAACATGCAGGGCAGGATTCACGAAGCCTCCGTGTAAGAGTTATAACTCTTACACGGAGGCTGCAGTTAAACGGAGTGATGTCAGCATGCTCTGCATATTCATGAGAGCATGCTGAATCACATCTAAGGCTAACACGGTCCGTGTAAGACAGTAGGGGGCGTGTCCGTAGGCCGAGCCCTGTAAGCAGACATGCCCCCAGAATAGTAAAAGTGCCCAAAGTAAACACCCACGACAGAGTCCATGGAAATGTGAATAAACACAACACAACACATGCCCCCACAGACTATGAACAGAAAATATATAAATGAACATGTTATAATTTTTTTTTTAAATCGTAAAGATGTTTGCCCGTGAGTGTGCTCGTTTGCGCGGGTGTGCCTGTAGCGCAGCTACAGTTAGCAGTCAGTGGGAAAGCATATAAGAACTAAATATGCAAAGTAAGCCAAGAAGCAACAGTGTAGTGGTAGAGATGTCAGCTGAAGAGCAGGCATTCATGGTTCGAGCCCCTACAACACCAATTTTTTATTTTAGCAAAATAAGCACGAAACAAGTCCCTGACAAACATGTACACATATAAAATCACATTTTATGTAAAATGTAATGAAATAGTCCATTTATTTTGAAGAAATGTGAGGTAACAAAGCAATAAAAAATGTCAGATGTGCCTATAGCTGAGCCACAGTTTAACAGGGTGAGTGCATCTGCCCGTACGTGAGCAGTGGTTTACCTGGTGCAAAATGAGTGCCCGTAGCTGAGCAGTGGTTTAACAGGTGCATATTGAGTGCCCGTAGGTGAGCAGTGGTTTAACACGCTGAAACTGTGTGACCCTAGCTGAGCTGAGCGTGATATGTGTGCTGACAGCCAAATGAGGCGTAAGCCAGCGCACCCCGTTTGTGCGGAGCTGCGCACCGCGCCAACAAGCTAACCGACGGGCAACGTTGAGCAAGCTGTAACAAAACTGCCTTTACACAGACACACCCCCTAGCCCATCTAGACAGTCATAAAATATAAAAAGCAGTGGCCAGGTTCGAACCCAGGATACCATGCACCATAGTCAAGGTACTGAACCACTAAGCCATGACAACTGCACTCAAAAATGCAGTAATAGCAAATATATAGGAATGAATAGAAAGTGGAGCATGACAAAGCAGGTTTTGTGAAGTGGATACAATTCCAAAATGGCCAATCACAGATAAGTGCGGAAAAAATGGCATATATAAGCCCCATAGGCGGGAATACACAGCATAAACGATTGTAGAACTGACTTGCAACCAGAATGTCAGGTGTAGGTGAGGGTAGTTGCTTTCAAGCACAGAGGTGGGGTGTTGAGGAGTCCAGATACATGGTCTGGCTCCAAGTCCACAATCATGAGGCCCAACTCATGCAGGGCCAGGTCCTGTGGGGAGCATATAGGGCTGAGGCGTGGGACCGGTTGGCTCATGATCTCACCAGTGCCACAGGGATTCCAAGGACTGGTGAGCAGGTCCGTCACCACCATGCAGACCTGAAGAGACGCAAGCAGGACCAATTGAACCTTTGGATCCAGGAGGCCCGGCAAATGCCCAACGCCCCACTACTGAGTAAGTTACATTTAATTATGTATGTAAGAAATTAAATTAGCTGATATTATGGATGTGTATTCCAATATTACTTCATTTATATTACAGCTGCAGGTGTCCGTTCTGCAAACCGCAGAGCCTATGGCGAAAGGCTGGTGCGGTTGCGCCACCAGGCAGGTCAGTAATCCACTCCCAGTAACTGTAAAGAAATATCAAAGTATGACAGTTAGCAAAAGAGTGCAGTGTAGTCACTAAGTAATAAAATGTGCAAGTAACAGTGTAAAAGTGTTTGCAAGTATTGCTTGATTACAAAAGTGTGTTGCAGTCTGTAATCCAAACAGAAAAATGAAAATGTCTCAAATAAAGTCTGAAATAAAGATGCCCCACCTGTAATATAATAGTGCATAACCTGCAGCAGGCTGAAAAGTACAGCTGCAGAAGATGAGCAAATCACATGTGTGAAATATATCTCTGTTGAAATACTGAAACATGACAGAAGTGAGACTGCTGGAAAGGATTGTAATAACTACAGGTAAAACATGTCAATAAAGCCTAGAAGTAAGTACCATCCTGAATAGTAAAATGAAAACAAGTGAGAGGGTGTGAGAAAGAGTTATGAATCGACCAATAAAGTAGTAATAACCCCTGAATAAAGTATACTGCAGTCAGTACAGAATGAAATGAATGTGACAAGTAGAACCAAACTGCGAAATGTGTCCAAAGTGTTGCTGCAGCTGGAATGTGTATCCCAAAATCTGGATATGTTGCTCTCAGTCTGCAATATGCAGATAGTGATTGTCTGAAATATCAAACATCCACAGTTGTCTATAGCTATATAAAGCAAATGTAGCAGGATGATGTAGCTGAACAAAGCCAGATATGAATGTGTATGAATAACAATAAAATGTATATTGATGTAGCAGTAACAGTCCTATCACCAAAGTGAAGTAGTTATCATATAGGAAACTGTAGTTAGAACAGTAGTGTGTATATATCTGTAGCTATTAGAAATGTACAGCATATATATTGGTATTCGAAGGTGTTAATAATATTTTCTTCACTCCACCCTATAACCACATATAATCCATTCCACGCGAAATCGGTATGCGCAATCACAATTAACACCCCTGGACATTTGTCCTGATGGGTCATAAATATTTGCATGTCCGTTGATGCATCTGCCCTGTTCATACAGCCAAACCTGATGGCCTGTTGCCATCAATCAACCCTGCATGTTGTTGGACTGTGTATTTCTGTTCAATTTATGCATGTGTTATGCTCGCTGTTCAATGGTGTGAATATCTGGGTGTTTGGTTAATGGGAATACTAATGCATGCTGTTACAACTAATTGCGAATGGTATTGTATGTTACTAACCCAAACTGTCATGACATAATGCAAAACATAGGACGACAGGGAAGGCGGGTACCAGCGGACCCACCTCTCCCACCTCAGCTGGCGAGTGCACCTGGCACTAGTACCCAGTCTGGACCCTCCTCCGGTGACCCTGTGCCACCTGCGGGTGGAAGCGCTGCAGGGGATGGGGCCTGTCCCCCCTCTGCAAGCGTGGCCAGACGAGAACCACCACTCACCCTCCGTAGCGTCCAGACTGTGGTGCATAGGGAGATCCGGGACTCTGTTCTTGAGCCCCTACGCCATCTTGAGGCACAGGTGGCACAACTTATGGGCATGCCTGTTGCCCTGCCTACACAGCCCCCAGCACAGCCCCGTCCTGGGCAGTGAAGGAACAGTGGCAACTGCCCATGGGTGGGGATATCAGTTCCACTGTTGCCATCTGTGGGCTCATGGGCTCTGGATATCCAAACCTCCATCCCCGTCAATTGTGTAACCCCCCACACGTGTCATACACCGCCCCTGTATGCATCTTGTTTGTCTTGTCTGTTGACCTACCCAACCTACCTCCCCAGCTATACCGACTTCCTTCACCTGACATACCACTCTCACCTGAAAAAAAAGGGCACTCTGTACCCACAAAAAAATTATGCCCCATACATAGCTGCCCATTCCGCACACATGTCTGCTGGACATGGAAACTATCAATTACAATTGGCTGTACAACAAGTATTATTGTTGTCCTGACACCTCTCTCAGGGGTGGAAGGTTTCAAATGTCACACCAAATTACATACATATGCACAGCTGTTGCTGATGAAGAAATGGGCAGCTATGAGCCTTACCTACATCCCTCCTGCAAATCCCAAGCTTGTTTCCCTACTGCCTTACCCTCTTTGTGACCCCTTTTTCACCACTTTCCTGTCTCCCCATGTTCATTTCTTTCAAAGAAAATAGCGCGGGTGTGCACCAGAGTAAGCACTGTTAAGCTGTTGTAAGCGGGTGTGCGCATGTGTGCACGGAGCTAAACGCCAGTTCGCATGCGTGAGCTCCGAGCAACCAAGCGCTAACCCGGTTACAACTGCTTAAATGTGCCTTAGTCACTCTGATTGACAGGTCCTGTAGTCAGTTCAAAAGCAAAATAAAATCCCACTGTCAGTCCCGAACCCAGGACCTTGGAAACAGTAGTCTGTATGACCTACCACTAAGCCATGACTGTTCGACAAGAACATTATGCTAAAATAAATATATCATGTAATAGTAGGAATGAATGTAAAGGGAATATAGGATGTGTAGTACACAAAGCATGTCATTTAGAATTACTGTCAAAAATAGTGGATTTCCATAATAGTAGTGTGTGAACAGCAACAGCCATGCTAGTTGGTAGCTAGTAGGTAATAATGTCAGTTAATGTACATATATAAATGTATGTATATTTACATATATATATATATATATATATATATATATATAGTTGTAGGTGTCATTGTGCATACACACTCACTACAGGGAACAGGAGAGATGAATGGAGAAATGTGAATCTACAACACAGCCTGAATAATGAGGGAGATACTAACCTTTACACTCACAGAACAGTGTCCACAGCATACCAGCATGGTCCCCGCCCTTACAATCTGAAAGGGCAACGCCTATCTCACATACCCTTTTATAGCACTGTCCTGAAATCACAGTGAGAACTGCAATCAGTACACAACTGGCTGCATGCAATTAGCAAATGCTGGCTTACAATTGGTGCAGAGGCCATCACATGGACCTATGCAGATACCTACAAAAGCATCCTGTACTAACACTCCACACATGCAATATGTTCATTGCACTGTCTGGAAGCAGACACAGGGAGAGAGACAGACAGAGACAGAGACAGAGAGTGAGAGTGAGATAAAAAAAAAAATACACACGCTACACACTGAGTCTAAGCTGTCAGCAGTGACAGTAGCAAGCCGTGCCAGCAGCAGCAGGAAGCTGAAGTAGTGGTAACGCAACCAGCTGCGACAAACACAGGTAATGTAAAGTAGCAGGTTAATAGTCTGCATACTGTGAACCCTCCAAATGTGTCATAGGTCTGTATCTATAGGTATGTCCATGTGATATGTTGTGTGTACGTAGTTCCACCAAAAGGGGATGACTATACATTACATGTCAGTCAGTGTTAGGCCATGATCCTGGCAGCAGTTGTCTGTGCGTTGCCCTCAGCAATGGTTGTAGTGACTGTTTTGAAAGGTCAGCCAGGATCAAAAGGCAGGATCAGCCCATCACAAAGGCAAACTGGCTGGGAACAAGTGTCTGCAGGTACCCAATATCGCTGTATATGCGTCCCATACTGAATAATTCCATAGCTTAGCAGACCAGGCCGGTTATGCTTATGATGTGGTAGTTCCAGGGTCAGTAGAGGTGCCTCCTTAGTGGTGTGGGACCACTGTTGCTGTATGCCAGTGTCCAGGTACATATCCTGTAGTACGGCCAAGGTTAAATATCAATCTTATATGCGGTTGTATGTCCTCTTGGAGTGCACGTAGCACACATCCAGGGATACCATCAGGTCACAGTGATGCTATGTGTTCTGCTTTGCTGAGGGCAGCCCTCACCTGGACATGTGAGATGATAGGGAGGTTACATACAGCTGTGATAAGTATTTCAACTTGAGGGGGAGAAGGAGGGGGGATACGTGCACCAAACCTGTCTGCCTGTAGGGCTACACAACACACCTGCTACAGATGTGTCAAGTACCTGTCTTGGGTGCTGCACTGGGGTCCCGCTCAACAGGCTGTATCTGGTGAAGGTCACAGTGATATGCCTCAGGGGCACTATGGTCCACCACAAAACACATGCATACAGGTCAGTCAGAGGCATGGACACATATGACTCAGTCATTGACCATGCCACTATGGATGACCTGAGACATACCTCCCTGGACTATATGATAGGGAACATAGAATGGATCTCTCAGCATGTGGCACGGGCCAGTATGAGCCTGATCTTGGTTGCCAACATACCCTCACCAGGTATGCTACCACTATATGTAGGAAGGGTGTTGTATGTCTACATTCTGCTCAGTCTCCAATGTCATTCATAGGGTATCCGCTGGCTGTCAACGTGTGCTTACATGCTAGGGAAGCCACAATGATGTGCAAGGGGCAGCTTGCACATGACACCTATGGCCCAATGTATATTGGCGAAGCTCCTTGATACACACATACTGCCTTATGCTGCAGGACACAGATTACATAGCCACCTCCGCGGGTATCACACAAGTTAGGACACTAACAGTGCTGCTACACAACACCAGCAGTGTACACCGCAAGATGCATGCACTGGACACTGTCCTCAGCACGGTGAACTGCAATGCCTGTGCAGTACCAGGGTCCTGATTCATGGCTCACAGGTGCAACCCATCACTGCCAGGTTATGCCTCATACCATGCCTGTCATCCCCTACACATGTAACACACAAGGACAGGGGGGTGGTATCTCAAGGCACCACAGATACACACACCTCCAGGTTGTTGGCACAGCAAAAAGCATCAGGGCCTATTCATGTGCAGCTAACAGTGTGTCAGACTGTCGTCTGGTTCATAGCCTGGCACACACAACCCTCCCATACACAGGAAAACCACCTATCCTCCATAACAACACTGGCAATATGACAGTCTCAAGAACTGTCTTTATATGGCTGGACTGCATCCAGCCAAACATTGTGCGTGAGCATTACTGTAGCTACAACACACTAGTTGAAGGGTTCACAGCATGTGGTCACTGAATTGCAGTGGAATGACATGTTACCACTCCCACAACAGGTGGGAACATGCAGCACCTGTACATTGACTACATGTAGACTATATGGCCCAGACCAGATGTGTATCCCCTGCTGTAGGTATTTTACCATATACACCCACACTGTATAGACACATACCGCATGGCCCTGCACAGTAAGACACAGTCATATTGTTATGCATTGCAAATACCATTTATCCACTCGAGGCATGTGTCAGACATGGTAACTACTGCAGGTCACAGGTATTTATGTGTATGTGTCACACACATACATCATGTGTGCAATGCCATTGCTGGTTTAGGCAATGGCATGCATTGTTATGCACAAAGACCCACACAAGGTCATAATGTGTGACACAACCACACGTGGCAGTTGTGGGTTACCAAAACATACCTATCTGTACTCTGACAATGGTAATAGACCCAGTAGCAGAGTGCACTATTGGCATTACTGGCCAACTAGCCCTGTTTGGCTGTGCTGATAGTGTGGTGACATCCGTTGTGTTTACTGGGGGAATATGCAGCATCTGCTGTATTGTAGTATTTGCCAAAAAGATCTGTTTTCTCACACTTGCATTTACACACACCCTACTACCCCCCCCCCCCCACACACACACACACACTTGCCATTTGCAGGATTCATACCCCTACCTAACTAAATCATGACACGTGAAAGAGACACATTAGCGAAGTGCACTATTCGGATTACTAGATGGTTCTTCTTCTCTGGCTGTACTTAAAGGGTGCTGACATCATCAGTGTTTTAAAAGGGTAATGTGCATCAGGTAGTGTGATCTCCTGATTGCCAAAACTGACATGTTTTTCATACAGAATTGCACACACACAAACTTCCCACATCCAAACACACACACACTTGCCACTTGCAGGTTTTAAACCCCTACTTAACTATGTTATGGCACTTGAAAGTGACGCTATAGCAGATTGCGCTATTCTGATTACTGGTGGATGTCTCTTCTCCAGCTGTATGTATAGGGTGCTGACATCATCACTGTTTGGAAAGGGTAATGTGCATCATGTAGTGTGATCTCCTGATTTCAAAAAAGCAGATGTTTTTCATACAGAATTGCACACACACAGAGTCCCCACATCCAAACACATACACATGCCATTTACAGATTTCAAACTCCTACCTAACTATATTATGACACCCGAGCGAGACGCATTAGCAGAGTGCGCTATTCGAATTACTGGGAGGTTTCCCTTCTCCTGCTGTACTTATAGGGTGCTGACATCATCTGTGCTGAGATAGGGGAATGTGCATCCTGTAGAGTGCTTTCACAGTTGCCAAAAGGGACATCTCCCTTACACAGACTTGCACACACACTAACCCTCCACACACACTGGGCAGTTGTAGGATTCATACCCCTACCTAACTATGTTATGACACTCGTGACAGATGCATTAGCAAAGCGCGCTATTTAAATTACTAGGCGGTCTCTCTTCTCATGTTGTACTTATAGGGTGCTGACATCATCAGTGTTTAGAAAGGGGAATGTGCATCCTGTAGTGTGTTCTCCTAGTTGCCAAAAGGGATATTTCTTTTATACAGACTTGCACACGCACTAACCCCCTACACACACACTGAGCATTTGCAGGATTTAAACTCCTACCTAACTATGTTATGACACTCGAGATGGACGCATTAGCGGAGCACACTATTCGCATTACTGGGAGGTTTCCCTTCTCCTGCTGTACTTATAGGGCGCTGACATCATCAGTGTTTAGAAAGGGGAATGTGCATCCTGTAGTGTGTTCTCCTAGTTGCCAAAAGGGATATTTCTTTCATACAGACTTGAGCACACACTGAGCATTTGCAAAATTCAAACCCCTACCTAACTATGTTATGACACTCGAGACAGACGCATTAGCAGAGCGCGCTATTCGCATTACTGGGATGTTTCCCTTCTCCTGCTGTACTTATAGGGTGCTGACATAATCAGTGTTTAGAAAGGGGAATGTGCATCCTGTAGTGTGTTCTCCTAGTTGCCAAAACGGATATTTTTTTCATACAGACTTGCACACACACTAACCCCCTCCACACACACTGAGCATTTGCAGGATTCAAACCCCTACTTAACTATGTTATGACACTTAAGACATACGCATTAGCGGAGCACGCTATTTGCATTACTGGAAAGTTTTTCTTCTCCTGCTATACTTATAGGGTGCTGACATCATCAGTGTTTAGAAAGGGGAATGTGCATCCTGTAGTGTGTTCTCCTAGTTGCCAAAAGGGATATTTCTTTCATACAGATTTGCACACACACTAACCCCCTCCACACACACTGAGCATTTGCAGGATTCAAACCCCTACCTAACTATGTTATGACACTCGAGACAGACACATTAGCGGAGCGCACTATTCGCATTTCTGGGAGGTTTCCCTTCTCCTGCTGTACTTATAGTGTGCTGACATCATCAGTGTTTAGAAAGGGGAATGTGTATCCTGTAGTTTGTTTTCCCAGTTGCCAAAAGGGACATTTCCCTCACACAGACAAACCCCACTCACCCACCCACACACACACACTGAGCATTTGCAGGATTCAAACCCCTACCTAACTATATTATGATACTTGAAGGAGACGCATTAGCAGAGCGCACTATCTGAATTACTGGGCATCCATTCTGCACCTGCAGTATTTATAGGGTGCTGACATCTTTATTTCTACAGAGGTATGTACATGTAGTACTACCTGTCAGGTGGGGGATAGCATATATATGCATTTGCAGCCACCTACGTCAGGGTCAGATATGCACATCGCACTGGCAGGTTATGTTCTATACCATGCTTTGTGACCACAGGACCTGTAACACACAACACAACCAGTCCAGAACACCACACCCACATCCAGGACACACACTTAGCTTCCCTGGGAACAGGGCCGGGATATGCAGGTGTTCACATACACCATTCCAGTTGTTAACATCAGGTACAGGCATATTGTGTGAGAACTACTCAGGCCTCTACCACTTTACCCTACAGCCACTACAATTTGTGGGTCCATGTGCTATGGCAGAACCACAGACCACAGCCACATGGGGGAATACATATTGCACCTGTCCATCTGCAACATGGGTACTCACTGTTCCACACCAGAGGTAGACCGCCATTGTTGATATCTGACCATACCCACCTTTCCCTGGACATCCATATCCCATCTCCACCCCCAGGCAAGGTTGTCACTGCACACAAACTGTATTTAGCACAAGCAGACTCTACACTTGTGAAGACTGGGGTGGACGACTTCAGAGGACCCATGCTGGGGGACTATACTGGCCACTCAGCATAATCCTTGACAATTGCATTCTATGAGCATGTGTATGGTTTGCATTGATCATTCTATCCCACATATACCCATGACTGCTCCACAACAAGACACCTGTCAGGTGTACACCAGCCATATATGAGTCATACAACAGACAAAGTGAGCTAATACATTGCAGAGCTGTAGCCCACAGAGGGAGGACATCTGTGAACAGTTCCGGCACGGCACTTCATTCACACATAATCATCACAACACAGTGTTGTCAGTGGAATTGTCCAGAGAATGCAGATAGGGCTCCCCTCAGTCTGTTATTGACGGCCACTTACTGTTAGAGATCCTCAGCAACCCTCTTCCAGCACACACCGACAACATGGCTGTGGCTTAGCACATTCAAACCCTGGGATCTCCACGGTGCCCCTGCTTGACAGAGGCACAGCTCACTAGCCTCACACATTGCCTTATGTGACCTACTTTACAGTGGCACAGTAGCCTACTGTACTGGGGATGCAGATGCCAAGCACACTCTGGCTGAGCTGTCATTCCCTAGGGCAACAAGCCTAGTATTGACCTCTACACCCATATGTTCAATTGTCGGATGCACAATATTTGTTGTGCTGTTCTACTGTTTGCAGGTCTTTATTGCCATAGCATTCCCTGTTCCTATGACCAACTTGTGTATCTGTGGAAGATGTTTGCATATGACGGCGATCCACTATATCACTTATGTCTCTGTAGTCATTTACTGTGTGCACTGGGCAGATTGCTGTGTTGTGGTTGGTTCCTGGACTGACACGCATAAATACCAGATATGTGTGGCCAACTGCTAAATGGAGATATGGCCTAAGTGTGTGAGCATGCCCAGTTCAGCCTTTCCATGGCATGTTGTCTGACATATGCCTCATTTATCAAAGTGTGCGAGCATGCCCAGTGTGAGCTTTCCATATGTTGCACTCTGAAGTCCACCACATATTTGGGTGTGTGTGAACTTCAACAATATCTCACGTTTATGGATGTGTGTTGGGTGTCATGTTGTGTACTAACTGGCCAACTGCTTCGTGTCTGCCACAACAGGGATTATACTGTGCCTGCAGGGATTGCATGGGATACTTTGCAGACAGTTGTCAACATACTTTCATAATGACATAACACTGTAGTACCGTATAGTGTACTGGTTCAGTACTTTCACTGTGGTGGACAGTATCCTGGGCTTTAGTCCTATGACTGCTTGACATCTTCATAGTGAGCACAACAGACTGTGTAGGGGCCAGTTGTGCACATATGACCATGTTGCATTATGTTCAGATATGGACTACCTACACCAGGCTTGTCCAACATTGGTAGTGTATTCCACAACATGGGTGGACATTGGCAAACACTAGCGATGTTCCCTAGGCCATTTCTGATGCTAGTCACAGGGTGTGTTTGTCCTTCGACACACATTGTAACTGGAGTTTGCCATGACATATGTCATGGTTAGTATACTGTGCCTCCGTCTACCTCTGACATAACAGTGATACCCAGGGTTAGCCTACCATCTCCCATCCACTCATCAGGATTCCTCTTGAGGGGTGTCGATAGGTGACTCTCTGACTGACCTGTACCGGGAGTTTACTGAAGAGTGGGGGTGCCTTCTGTGTTATGGATCATTCTGTACAGCTTGTCCTATGTATGTCAGTGCTGGGGTTCAGGTCTCTCATGTGCATAGCTCACTGCCATTCAGATTGTACAAGGTGCAGCATGTTCATTGATTCCAGGTTGGACATGGCTTCATACATCAGGCACAGCTTGCCTGTAGCTGGGCAGTATGGCAGTGTGTGGGGCTGCAGTTTGTTTACTCAGAAAACACATGGCATCTGTTCATGCTCTTTGCTACTCCTGGTGGGGTACTGTTGTGGACTTTACAGTTGATGGAGGTGTCTGCTGAGGTATATCCCACAGGGGCTATTGTAGTCAATTGTGATGCTGATGTAGGATGACTGCAGAGCCACAGTGACCTCCCCTTATCTACATCTGCCAACCTTCATGTTTGGGTGGGTATATAGTATGTTTCTGCGAACACTACAGCCACATGTTTGTCCAGTGTAGGATATATATCACCTTTTGTCCCCAGGTCTCTCATTACATGTTAGGTACGTAATGGGTTAACACCTGTGTGGTAATTTGTGGGCACTTACTGTATATCCACGGTGGTTGTCTATACACAGTTCTGCAATTAGCTTGCTGACATGGCTATGGCTCCATGTGTCTGTTTGTAGGTGGCCCTTTTGTGGGTTGCTTGTGTCAGCTGGGGGTCGGATATGGTGGGCTGTTTGTACTCTTCTGCATACAAGTTCAGTCACAGTCCTTCCATGTTGGCCTATACCTATGGGACCTATATACAGAACAGGGGGGGCCCAGGACCAGGCCTTGTGGGATGCCACTCATATCTGCTTTGTAGTCTGACATGGATGCGGCATGTCTGACCATGTCAGTTCTGCCCTTGGTCTGGTTTGCAACCCATCTACTGACATAGGGGTATATATTTAAGCTGGTGAACATATCCATACTGAACTCATAGGGTATTGTCTAGAAGCATATGCACGGTCCAGCTACGCTGTGTGGACCGCATTGCCCTCATCAATGACCTTAATGACTGCTTCAAATGGGTCAAACATGTTTAGGGGCAGGATCTGCAGTTATGACAGCCACACTGTGTAGGGTCCAGTATCAGTAGGTTCACAATAGCTTTCTGTCTGCGGTACATACTGATCCTTTCCATAGCTGTGCAGACCAAGCTTGTCGGGATCCTGGGGTGGTAGTTTGCAGTATCCATTCAGGCAACACCTTTGTTGTGAAGGACCACTGTTGTTGTACACTGCTCTTTGGGTACATATCCTGTGGTAAGGCTGACATTGGGCAGTAGTGTGATTTGGCATTCCATTATTCTTGGAGTCCATGTTGGCCTCAGCCCAGGACACCATCACATACCTTTGCTGCTGTGTGTTTTGCTTTGCAGATGATGGCTGTTACCTCAGCATCTGCAATGTCAGGGGACCAGCAGTCTGCTGGGATAGATATTTTGCATTCTGGGGGGGGGGTGTTTGCACTGCACCTGTCAGGTTGTATGTTGGCAATATGTGTGTGTGTTTGGTATGTTGTTTGTAATATCTGTGTGATTCGGAGCATATCTGTGGATGCCCAACATGGTTCCTACCATCAGTTAAGTAAGCCTTGTGATTATCCTTAGTGTCCTGTACAATTTGTATCTTCATAGGTTCATGGGTTCATATTAGGCTACCCGCCCTAGGGCATTAGTAAGCCTAGCCAGAGTGTGTGTCTTTCTCCGCCCCTTGCTATGTGACTATTATGGCCATTTATGACTTTCTTTACTGTGCCTCTGTCTGGTCGTGACACAGTGAAGACCCCCAGTAAACATGTACGATCATCCATCCACTTGGCAATATTCCTGTTGAGGGGTGTCAGTGAGGGGCTCTGCCTAACATGGATTGGGATCCTGTTTCTGTGTGTGGGGAGCCTCTGGGTTATGTATCTGTCCCTCCAGCACATCCTATTTCATTATGTGTTGAGGCTGACATCTGTCACTCTCACAGCTCCAATGGCTTTGATTTCTTGTGGTGGAGCATGTCCATTACTACTGTGTTGGACATGGCCTTGTACAACAGACATACAATGCCTCTGTGTAGGCAGTCTGTGACTGCATTCAGCTGGGGTGTCTACAGCCAGGCAGCATATGACATATATTTCACACCCTTTATCCTCTTGGTGGGGTAACTACGAGGTCTTCCGAACCGCTGCAGGTGTCACATCCGGTACATCCCATATGAGTCATTGTACTAGATTATGGGTCTGATAAGGGAACAGTACAGCGGCACAGTGACCTCTGTTGATGTAGATGGGAATCCGTTCATGATACGGTGTCCAATATCGACAATCTTCCTAGCCACATTGGCATTGTGAGTGTCACATGACAGATTACTGTCGACTTGTGTCCCTAGGTCCCTGATTACTCCTTGCATACATAATGGTTTGCCACCTATGTGGTAATTTGTGTGTACCTTGTCTGGTATTTGGTGGGACATTCATACTGTCCAGTGTCTTCAGGATGTCTGGGTGGAGTTCTTGTGTGTGAGAGTGTGGTCTGTCGCATGCTACAGACTGTACAGCAGTTTTGACTACACTTAGGTGCACATGGGTGGTCTCCGCTGCTTTGTGCATTGTCAGTTACCTGACCATATGGGTGTCTGTGCTGCATATGGATACTCCCCCTCCTTTGATGTTTTGGTCCAGGTGTTGGGGCCATAACGCATGATATGTGGTATAACCTGGTAGTGCTGGTGTGCTATCACTAGGCTTGCAGCAGGCTTCTGTCACTGCACAGACATCGATGTTCTCCATAATGGGAAGTGCCTCAGGGGCATGCATATTGTAGTTTACACATCTGGCATTGGTCAGCATTACCCTTATGTTTCTTACCACTTATGTTTTCTAGGGTGGTGGGTAGTCTTTTTGGCCTTGCCTACATACGGCTCTATGGAGGTGGCAAAGACCTTATCCAGTATCCAGACGCACAGGGGTAACAGGTGCAAGCCATCCCTGGAACAGCAGCATGGCTTGTCATGCTTGACATCTCAAGCAGACAGACATTAGACCCTCTTGGACTGACAGCTGTAAGTGTGCCAGCTGTTAAACATGATCATTCTGTGTTTGTACTGTGGCATCATTCTTGGTGAGGGTTGGATGCTGCACATGGCCAGTGTCATACCGGCCTGGGGTACATACTCATAGAGCTCATCCATGTCTCTTTTCATGTAGCCAGAGAGGTACATCTCAGGTCATTCACACCAGCATGGACATTGAGTGCATCATATTTCTGCTTGCTTTGGGGTGACCTACGTACTTGTGTTATGTGGCATTTTGTGGCAGCCTACAGGCAGCTTACTCTACCCTTTCCCTTGTTCAGTCTGGTGAGTGGGACAGCAGTGTGTCTGCCTATACAGACACCTATTACAACTGTATCAGGCATGTCGTTTCTCCTTCTGGCCTGTGACTGTTTGGCACACCAGCTTTGTGTACTATGCATTGCATGTGCTATGTTTGGAGGTTGTGGTTGCTTGTGATCTGCTTTGGAGGCTTCTGTTGGTGGGGTGTGTTTGTAATTAGGGCCTCCGGGAATGTTTTTCTGTGTTTATGTGTTTGGTTTACAGTTGTGGTAGGTCTATGTGGGACTGGGTTTGTGGTGTATGTGGTTACCTTCTCCTCCTGACTAATTTTGACAGTACTGAGTTGGGGGAGCTCAACCTCTGGTTTGGATACATGGTTGCATCTATCACATATATTTGTATTTATTGGGGGGAGTTGTGGTTGTCTGTGTACTTGGGACAAGTGTCACTTTGCCTCTGGATTCACAGATTCTACTTGTTGTGGCTGGACTTAGTGGATTGTATGTGTGGACATATGTTATTGCCATACTACTGGTCAGTGATTACTTCCCTTTTTATGTTTGCTCTATCATGTGGTAGCTTCCTAATTCTCTTGCATGGTTTGGTAATGGCTGGAGTCCAGCATGCCAGATGCCTGCGTGTATGGCATTGTGTGTTGTTGTTATTTGTGATTGCATACTCCAAGCATTCCTGGCTGTGTTCATGGAATGCCTGTATAACATGTTCTGCGGTGTGTCCCATATTCTGCATTTGCACAGGGCCTTTCATGGATTCCACATCGGTTTGGAGGGCTGCAACCTATGCTTTACACATGTTTTTCACTGTGGTATTCTGGCCAGGGACTGGGGTCGGGATGTGTATATCCAGTGTGATTACTCTATGGTCTGCTCTTACCAGTGAAGGATACACTTCTCATCTTGCCATCCAGTACACATGTTGCTGATTATCACATCCAGTATGCTTACCCCTCTTGTGGGAGTGGTACGTTGTTCCTGGGCATTTTTGTTTATGGATTCTGGGAACTTTTCTCCGACTGTGTTGGTGCTAGCATAATGCTCCTGGTGTATATCTGGGTATTATCACTCAAGCAATATAATGTTGTTTTGGGGGCTTGATATATTCATGTATTCCAACATAGGCCAGGTGCAGTTCCTGGTATTAGGACAGTAGTCTGCAGCAGGCTATATACTGGGAGGCGGTTTTAGCCATTGGTATTTGACCATGGCTAATCCATGCTGCTTCTTGTTGTGGTACCAACATGGGGGTGTGGTTATCCTTGACATTTATTGCTAGTCACCCTCCTTTTGTAGCTTGTTCCATGTTTTGCGGCTGTACAGCACAGTATGAGGTGTGACCTGGTAGTGTTAGGGTGCTGATGTGAGCCTTGACCCAGTTCTCTATTACAGGACTGATATCTACATTCTCCATACTGTGTGCATTTACACTGCACACATCTTTCTGTTTAGACTTCTGGCATTGGGTAGCATTACATCTAGGTTCCTATCCCTTGTGGTACCTATGAAGGTGGGTTTGTGTTTTGAGACTTACCTATTCAGTGCATGCTGTGGGTACTGACAGCCTTTGCCAGTATCCATGGGGCATGGAATGATAGGTGCACGCCACCCCTAGCAGGTGGTGCATCATGTCATGCTCCGCATGTCTTCCCAGCCTGAAACACATTGGCTCCCCTTTGACTAACTGCATTACTTCAGCCAGTTATTGCACTTGATCATCCCATCGTCATTTTGTGGCTTCATGCTTGGTGAGGGTGGATGTTAGTCAGGGTGCTCAGGTGTGCATATAGTACATGGTGTTACATTACTTAACACATGGCATTCATGCCTCAGGTGGTGCTGCAGGGCTGCCTCTGTCGGATGCGCATATTACACTTCCCTGTACATGTTTGTGAGCAGGTCATGTCATTTTAGGCATCCATGTTATTATTTGAGTGAGTCAGAGGGGGTATCATTCCCAGGGTTCCTACTGAGCCAGTGTATGTGCTATGCATTGCATCTTTGCCAAGGCCAGGGCATACTGGGCACGCCTCCTTCTGCCTACTGGGGCAGGCTCAGGTTGTTCCTCCTCCGAGTCACACTCTGCCTGTGATGGCCTTGGTAATGGTGGGGGGCTGTTTGGCCCAGCCCTATGCTGGTCCTGCTGCAGCTGTTTTCGCAAGATCATATTATGTAGCATAGCACATACCATGACACTTTGGGTACATGTAGTTGGTGTGTACTGCAAGGCTCCACCAGATGTGTCCAGACACCGGAACCGTGACTTCAGCAGCCCAAACACACGCTCTATTACATTATGTGTTTGTGCATGTGCCTCATTATGGTGTTCCTGTTCAGGTGTGTGTGCGTTTCTGATGGGTGTCATCAGCCACGGCTGCAGTGCATAACCTGCATCCCCCACTAGGTGTCCGTGTGGGATGTCCCCATTGGCAAATGTCTGGTACAGCTGCGTCAAATGCCAGATGTGGGAATCATGGTAACTCCCAGGGCAGCCAGCACACACATTCATTATTATGCCCTGGGCATCACACACAACCTGGCAGTTGATGGAGGGGAAGCCCTTGTGGTTAATGTAGGCCCTACCCCGCTCACTGGCTGGTGCTTTGATGCATATGTGCGTGAAGTCTATTGCAGCCACTACCTCAGGGTATTCCACTATTTGCTGGAAGAGATGCATATTGCTGGCCAATACCTCACGGGCATTGGGGAAATATACATGATCACCGTCATGTGCTGACATGGCATCCAGGAACTGGTGCAGTACCCTGGAGGCTGATGCCTGTGATATCCCCATCATATCGCCAGTTGGTCTCTAGAAGGTACCTGTTGCTAGTATTCTTAGGCCAACACATACCTTGGTTTCCACTGGGATGGGTTCCCCTCTGTTTGTTCTGTGTGTGAGGAGTGGCCTGCACAGCTCAACTATTTGCTGCAGGAGCTCTCTGTCCACTCTATAGCGCTCTACTATCTCCAGCTCATGTAACCCATGGTAGGTGACCCTGGGCCTGTACACTCTTTTCCATCTCCTCAGTGTGGGTTGTCTGGCACCATCTGCATTGTCACCACCCTCAGCAAGTCGCCTATGTCTCATTATGACAGCTATGGCAGCCCCTAACATTTCTGCTCTGAGTGAAGCTTTTTCTGTTTTCACTTCTATTAGCTTACTCCTGTCTTGCAGTGTCTCTTAAGAGAAACATCCTGCACTACTGTTTGCAGAGTTTTAAGTGCTGGGCTGGGCTACTATTCTGCCTGTGTAATTGCCTGCTTCTAATTGTTTTCACCTGCTAGCTTCAGCAGTAACCCCTGCTAGCTTCCTACTAATTCTGTTGCTTCCTTTTTCCTTTCTGTTTCCTCAGGGGGGAGCAACGTGCATTCTAGCAGAAACACGCTCACAGTGGCTTACACGTGTGCACACGTGCTTACACAGTTCAGAATCTACTTATTTGTGTTAAAACGTGCGCACACCCGCGCAAACTGTGTTACAAGTCTGCCAACAGCCTCCTACATGCTCAGCCTGCCTTACACACGTGCACACCAGCGCAAACAGTGTTAAACATCTACCAACACGCTCCCACATGCTCAGTCTGCCTTACACGTGCACACACTGCCCTACTCGCGCTTCATGGTGCGCATGCACGCCCAGCAAGAAACTTTAGTGTAAGTAACAGTGTATACCTTCCATTTCTTGACTTTCCCACACTTATCTTGTGGCACTCCTCTTTCCCTGATCTGTGTCTGTCATCTGTCATGTTACACCGACCTCCAATGAACTGCATTTCTTTTTACCATTCCCCCCTGTGATGTCACCTATCTCCTACTCTATTCCTCCCCCTTATGTATCTCTTACACTACTCAGACTGTGCCCATTTGCTATGTGACTGTGAGATTCAGTATCCTAACCTCATTTACATGAGATTGCCTACTAATGCTTAGTTACATTTCTTACACTCAGCTTCCCCCCTTAGCAACCACTACACAGTGGCCATGTTGTTTTTGGTCTGCTGGTCCCTGCATTGTCATTCCATGTATTGCATAAAACCCACATTTGTGGGTTTATAACCTTCATTTTTATGTTTTATACAGTGCAGCCCGTTTGTGCGGGGCTGCGCTGGGTTGATCGCTGAAAAAAACAATTATATTTTTATTATTTTTGCATTGGGTTACCTTGCCAATGGCCACATATTTGGCCATTGGCATGCTGCCTGAGACATATGCACCCTTTATTTGGAGCTGACATGGCTCCGTTGTGAAATTTGCAGAAACGTACTCAGTTGTCAACTGAGTACATTTCTGCAGCTAAAACGTCTCTTACATGGGCTGGTTTCTGCTTCGTGGATCGCTAATATACCTCATTTGCATACCTTTCGGCTGCAAGTGAGGTATTTAGCATGTCCACGCCCAGTCCGTGTAAGAGACGTTTTAGCTGGTCTCTTACACGGAGTTTAGGGCTGTTCCTGGATCGCGAGGCTTGCATGGAGTGTTACACATCTCTTACACTCCGTGCAAGCCTTCGTGAATCCTGCCCGCAGTCTTAATGGTAGTATAGCACTAATTACTCTTTACATTGTATACTGTGATGACCATAATTGCCAAACACTTTTTCTATGGCAATGAGGAAAAAAAATCACCTTTGCGGAAATGTATGCATTTTTTTACATAGGTTTGAATCCCATATTGCACAAATTACTTTTAACAGTCTGCAAGTTTCCACAAGATATGTGTCAAGTCATCCCACTGATCCCTTCAAAGTCATAGCTTAAAAGGCAAGACATTTAGCATTTCAGTGTTGACCACTGGACAAAGTGTGACCAGATATAGCAACACACAGGCCATGAATTAATGCCAGTGTCACATTATCTTTGCTGTTTCATTGTTTGGCAGTGTTTGTCTTTGCTTACCATAGCGCAAACATGGTTGGCATGTGTGTGTTTGCACACTGGATGTAAAATGTGATATCACAAATTGTCGGAAAAACACTGGCAGGGGATGATAATGATGGTGCCAAATTCAAGGCTCAGACGTGGGGTGTGGAAGAGTAAAAAATATTTGTTGCATTTCTTGTGAAGTGCTGCAGCAGCTGCAGGGGGACTATACCAGGTCTTGGTATAAGGCTGAGGCTTGGAACAGTCATGCTAAGGCTGTCTCCAGGGCAACTGGCATACCACACACGGGGGAGCAATGCAGGCACCATTATAATGACCTGAAACAGTGCAAGCAGGCAGGCACAAATCAACCAGTGTCTGGATAAGTTTAGAACTGCTGACATCTCACAGTTGTGTAAGTATACAGATAAAGCAACTTTAACTGTTATGGAAAGCTGTAGTTAGCCAAGACTGCTATGCATAATGCATTCATGTCCCTTTTTCTCTTCTTTCTTTTACAGCTGCTCAGGAATTTTCAGCAAACAGGGAGGCATATCCTGAATGATTAGAAATACTCTAAGAAGCAAACTGTATGCATGCAACACAAATGAGCATGATTGTATTAAAATTATTGGGATTCTATAGATCAGTAGTAACTTGAGAATGCAAATATTAATTGTAACAGTGAGGATGTATGTTTTCTTCTGCAGCTGTTGGTAATTGTATTAGACAAGTGTTGTACTGTATTCAGATTAGGTGGGTTCAATTTCCACAAGTAACCCATACATTCACATTCAACAAATATAATTTTTACATTCTAATTGCAGCAATATTGGCTTTAGTGCCATGTTGTTAAGTTAATTTGTAGTATCTTTAAAAGCATATATTGAGTATCTGCATATTCCAATGATTGCTTGTAACAATTCACAATCATTTTATGACTGGGAAAGATGTATAGCTAATATAATAATAAAAGTATATGTATTGTAATAAAGTATGAATGTGACCTGTAATGGTTCTAACCATCTCTTTTCTTTTTTTTCTCTCACCCTAACCCTTATCTCTTTTTAATAGAATCATACCATTCTGATGTCATACCTCTCTGCCAATAAGCCAAATGCTTTTCAGCACAGGGACGTAGGCCATCCACTCTGGATTAGCCCATCCACTGGCTGTCTGACCAGGGCCAGTACCACCATTAAGGTGAATTAGGCATTCACCTATGGCACAGATCATGAGGAGGCACAGCCAGGTGGCTCAAACTGAGTATTTGCGGAGCTCGGAGCAGCACACATGCATGCTCAAGTTCCACTTTAACAACAACAAAAAAAAAAAACACACCATTGCCGGACTGCTTTAAAAACAGTCCAGATTAACTAGAGACTGCAAGGATCTGAGTCCGATTGGACTGTTTAGTCAGCAGCCACATGTGTGATGTGGCTGCTGATTGGTCCTTTTGCTCTCGTGCTCTCTTCCCGCTCTTTGCATTGGGTAAAGCAATGAGCAAGAGTCAGAGAGCGGTAGTGTAGTCTTCTTCTGAGGTGTGTGTGAATTTTATTACTGCGAAATGAAAACTAATCCACAGACCACAGTGACAGCAGATAGTTTGGGTAAGTGTGAAAAAAAAAATAATGGGCTCTTCTGTTTTTTTTCCAACAGGACCAACCAGATACTACATATTGCATTTTTTTCCAGGCAGGGTAAACCAGATATTTTCTGTAATTTATTTTCCTGGCAGGGTCAACCAGATAATTTATGTATTTAATTATTAATTATTTTGGCAGGATCAGCTAGATACTGTTTAAAATGAATAGGTGGACTGGTTACATATTTGTTCTTTGTTTCAAACATCCTGGGCCTGGAGTTTGGCAGGGTCAACCAGATCATAGTAGAAGACGAACTCTGTAGTGGGCTGGCAGTTTTGGGTGCAGTTTGTGATTTTCTAACACTCCTGGCATGGTCAACCAGATACTAGTAGTAGATAAGGTCAGGTAGTGTGTGCGTTTTGGGGGCTGTTGATGACTTTCATTTTTTTTTTTTTTTAATAAACTATCCTGGCATGGTTGACCAGATACTAGGGATGCAATGTGTTTTGGGGAATGTTGATTTTTTTTTTTTGTAATACACTGGCATGGTCAGCCAGATACTAGTGATCTGTATGTTTTGGGGGCTGTTGATGACTTTCTTTTTTTATACTATGCTGGCAAAGCTGACCAAATACTGTCGATGCATTTTTTTGGGGACTGTTGTGTTTTTTTTTATACTGTAATACACTGTCTGGCATGGTCAACCAGATACTAGTGGTCTGTGTGTTTTGGGAGCTGTTTATGACTTTCTTTACTATTATTATTATTGTTATTATTATTAAATATATATATTTTTAATTTAATATCCTGGCAGGAGTCAAAGAGATACTAAATCTGAAGTGTGCGCTAGGCAGCCATTTAAGGATGACATGTTTTTCTAACCTAATATCGTTTTGTAGTGGTAGTCAAGATAAATGGGTCTGTTTGCCAATGTTTTGTTGTTGAAACAAACTGAACTCTTGCATGAGTACAGTGTGTATTGGTGTAAGATCGCATGCACGTTCTTTGGTATGTGATGTAAGGAAATACAATAATGTAACCGTGGCCTTTTATTTTCATTATTTTAAACATTGTAGGCTCAAAGCATTTTCTCTGGGTAGGCAGCTGGAATGGGGGCAATGCCTATGTACAAATAGAATGACTGCAGGTCTGTCTTACTTTGCAAGAGTAATGTGCATTTTAGTGAAGTAAGATTGAACACAAGCTCTGAACTCTTAAGTATTGTTTTTGTGAAAAACTTATACTTAATGACAGTGTCATCTTTTTTGTTGCTGTTTTTGTTTTTGTTTTTAACCTCACAAGATCAAGTCATATACTGTGGTTGGGGTTAGGAGTGGAGATTGGGGCTATGTGAATGGAACAAATGGCCTGGCTGCTTACTGTTACAGTTCTGCAAAGTAGAATTACAATGCATTTCTAATTTGTAAAACAAAGGGGACACTAATAAGTTTTGCCTAGGGTGCAAAATAATCTAGCACCAGCACTGTATCTGACCAACACCCAGCACTTCTGGATTGCAGTCTGCCAGTGCTGCCTTCACAGCCCTTGCATGACCTGATCCATCCACATACGGTAGCATTGCCTCAGTTGCTGATGCATTGGTACTCTCTGAAAATACTGCCGGAGGAGGTGATTTCATCACCTTCCATAACCTGTCAAAGATGTTGCGTGATGTCATAGAAACTGGCTTTAGTGCCTGCACCAGTTGCCTGCTGAGATTGTTCATTAAAATAGAATAGAGGCTCCCATTTCACTCAGTCTAACAGGGAACTGAAGAAGGGGACAGTGATGACAGTATTGAAGGTGAGGATTATATTCTAACTGTACCCACACATGATGGGCATGTACCTCTGATGTCCCCTGCTTGTCCCTAGTCATGGTGTCTCCCAACCTTTTCTGTCCATCACCATTCCTGTGTTGTCTTGCTTGTCCTGTTTGTCTACACCTGCTTTTTCACCAACCCTACCTAACTGACCCTCACATTCCAATGTCTCTTCTCCAACATTGATCTTGTTTTGAAATCAAAGAAAAAATGGGCACCTGTCCCACAAAAAAAATGTAATACATAGCTCTCCACTTTGTATATGTGTCTTCTTCACACACTTGATTTGCTCCAATTGGCTCTACAACACTATTGAATTCCTTTCACCCATCTGTCATATGGTGACCATCCAAATCCATCCAATTTTCTATACAAGTTCACACTACAGTGTTGAAGAAGTGGTTATCTATGGTTCTTTCCTAATTCTGTCCTGAACATTTCTTTATTGCTTCCCCTTATTTCTTCCCTCTGCTTTCCCTCCATTTCATCACTTTCCTATCAACCCCCATTTCACACTTTTCTTCTTGACTTCTTGACTTTCGGCTTATCCTGGTTAGAGGTCACCACAGTAGAACTCTGGTCTGCTAATGATTGGGAATTGATTTTTCGTGGTGCTGAGTTGCCAGCCCGATGCCCAACCTTCAAAGAAGGCACACCCATTCAAGCACACACCTACCTGCATGTCTTTAAACATCACTCGACCATGGAAAGGACATGCAGACTTCACACAGAACATGCTCCAGCCAAGAATTGAATGGGAGAACCTCTTGCTGAGAACAGACAATGCTAACCACTGCACCACCGTGGCTAAGTAACCCCATTTCACACCTTTAATATAGTCAAAACAATTGAATCACACACCACACACATAGCCAGAAATGGCCCATAAAAAAGCCTTCAGTTTTAATCTGCTACATTTCAGCAGAGTTTGGCATCATGCACTAATGTCGAATATCGGTGAATGGCTCTTCATGTCTTTTGGGAAAATCTGGTAAATTTTTGTCATCAGCTACACTAGTCTGGTTATCTCCATGTAATGCTACGTAAACTCACTGTGCTAGAGGAACACATAGTTAAATCAGAGTAAAGGATCTACTTTGAAACAGTTACTCTTGACAGTAACAAAATGGAACTTCCTGTGTGGAGTGTTGACATAAATTACTAGACTGAAGTTGTTATTATTTTTTTCTGTCCATAGCATCAACAGTTTGCTTCTAAATGCATCTCATATTATTTCTTAGTGTAATGTCATATGTCTGTGATATGCTTAATCACCCACATATTAACAATTTGCCAAAGTTATGAGTTCTGAGTGCATCAGTGTCTGAGTGCATGTATGTATAGCCAGAAGAGCTTGACTCCAGGTCCTGCCTTCAGGTATCATTCAGCAAATACCTTTACACTGGTACATAACTCCACAGCAGTTTCACACAGACCTCCCAAAATCATCTTCTCAACATACAGTGATGATGTCATCCTCTATGAAGTGCACTCTGACAGTATTAAAATTAGACTTGTGCTGTGGCACCACCATTAAGTACTTTGTTGTCTAGCCTGTGTAACTAGTTAGACAGGGAATCTCACAACTGTCAGCTTGTGTGTGCATGTGTGCACGTGTGTATGTTCATTCAACTATCAGTCTGAAAAGAATTTTACAGTAGGATGTTAGTCCACATCTATTTTGTACAATCCTCCCAGCATCTTCTTCTCAGCATGCAGAGATGATGATGATGATGATGATGATGATGATAATGATGATGTTGTGCCCTACAAAATGCTTTTTGATAGTGTTAGACTCAGATGTCTGAGCTGGTGAAAGCCTTATGTACTGTGTTCTCGATCTTGTGAAACTAGACAGGTAGAGTTTCTAATCTCACAGCAGTCAACTTGAATGTGTGTGTGTGTGTGTGTGTGTGTGTGTGTGTGTGTGTGTGTGTGTGTGTGTGTGTGTGTGTGTGTGTGTGTGTGTGTGTCTTCATTCAACTATCAGTTTGTAGACAATTTTACACCAGGATGCAAGTCCACATCTATGACACACAATCTTTACATCTTCTTCTCAGCCTACACTGATGATGATGTCATCCTTTATAAAGTGCACTCTGAGACTGTTAAAGTCAGACATCTATAGTGGTGCTAGTGTTATGTTGTATGGAATACCGCTTGTTTTACTACACAGATGTGCTTGAATCTGACCACAATCAAGTAGTGTGTAGTTGGTGGCATTTTATGGTCATTGTATGAAGTTTTGAATCTCATTTAATTCGACTCCCACACAGGAGAATATTTTACATAGCCCCATGAATCCAAATTCCCCTGTTCCCCCTGTCCACATACCATCCTTTCTATGGAACACTGAGGAGATCATCATCTCAAGGTGCATACACACATCATGAAGCAGAGCCAGTACATTAACCTCTCCAAGCCAACTGCAGACTACTGGATGTGTGATTGCTAATTCTGTTATGGGATGGTGCACATGGTAGGTATGGGCACTGACGGTCTGTAATGAAATCAAACACACACACACACACACACACACACACACACACACACACACACACACACACACACACACACACATACAACATATATCTTCCCTCACATAAATATAACAATTTTGTTTTAAATGGCATAATAATGGCTAAGATTTTATGTGCTCTTGACCATTGGCCTAATAATGTCTTACGGCCCTCTGAAGATTGTACATATCAATGTTGCTATCATTCTCGTGTGTTATGTTGAGATGTGGATGTACTGTAGCCCTACAACTGTGTATTTCAATCTGTGATTTAAGCTACTGTATTGATGCCTACTGCTGCCATTTAGTTACATCCTTTGATAACAGCTGTATTACTATGCCACAAGAGGACTGTTGACATGGCATGATGATATGTATATTGCTGCCTTACTAAGGTATGTGTTCCTGTAGTGGAGTATATCAACATTCTACACAGTTCTCTTTCAACTATCAAAGTGACAGCTGCAGTATGGAACAAGTGTGCATGTTTATACCTAACATCTGGAAAGGTTTCTGACATTGAGCAATATTACGCCATGCCGATTACATGGGCATGTACATCTGGAATCATCCATCTGTTGCAATGCTGTTATATACAGAAACATATGACATGTTCAGATTCACTTTCATCCTTGGGGAATTCATTGTATGCACTGTTGTGTTGCTGTTCTCAAGGATAATTCAAGTGTTCCACAGAAGCACTGTGGGACTGTCAGCATTTGCGTCATTAACTATTCTGCATGAACTGCATCCACAACAGTTGTAATGAGTACACATATGGAATCAGGGCCATCAACTACACATTTCCACTGATAAAAATATAGGCATATGGTTTACAAATGTAATGACATGAAATAAGTTGAGTTGTATGACTGTGTTAACAGTTACACTGTGCTGCATGCAATTCATACACATTGTTGTATTTGGAGGTGATGTCACAAAGTATTTTGTAACTATGTCTGAAATCTTAATGGCCATACCCAGGTATGTACAGAGCTGGTTGTGGATGGCCATACCCATATTCAACCACAGGAAATAGGCAACCTGCTAGCTGGCAGATTTAAATCAAACTTTACCACCTGCCCCTACTGGTCACCAGCCAAAGTGTATCTGCCACCTTTCCTCAGCCTTTTATCTCAAGAGAGCAGGTCAGCTCTGACCCTAAGGCTAAAACCATGGCATCAATTGGCTCTAACAATATCGCAGGTTAGCTTTTATATAACTTCAAACCTCACCTAGCAGATCCACTTGGGTTCCTATTTAACAACAGCCTCCTGGCAGGCTATGTTCAGGCAGAATGATAGACAGAAACAGCCATCTCTCTGCACAAAGGGGACCATAAACATACACAAGGAGTTATAGACACATAAGCCTGAATATCCTCATCAGTAAGCCTATGGAAATAATCATCATGGACCTTATCAACAAGAACATGGGTAACCTCACAACTGTAGAATTAAATCAGTTTGGATTCATTAAGGGTGTACTATGTCTTTTAAATCTTGCTGACTTCTTCGAGAAGGTCACCTAGGCCATGAATAAGGGAAAGACTGTGCATCCTGCTTAACTTGATCTGGCCAAGGCATTTGACACAACTCTCCACTCAGGTATTATAGAGAAGCTCTCTAAGCTGGGCATATATCACCAAGTAAATAGCCAAATGGATCACTGACAGGACACATTGCCAAAGTGGGTGTATTCACCACTAGCAAGAGGCCAGTCAGGCATACCACAGGTTTCTGTACTTGACTCTTTCCTGTTTGGTATTGATTTCCCAGAAATCATTGCAAACATAGACAATCTTTGTCTGACCAAACAATAACAAACAGCAAAGAAATCCTTCTGCAGACCACCATGGCACCACGTTGCAACTGTTAAAACCACAAATTTATTGAGTAAAACTGTAAAATGCTGGAATAAAATTCAGTCCGATAAGCGCTTTCGACTAATATAGCCTACTTCAGATCATATGTGAACCCTGCTACAGATTCTATTTAAAACGCAAATGCAAATCACAAATGTGGGATGGACTACATATGTAAATGCAGATTTATAGTCTTAGTATTGATTGGAAGCATAGCGGCCAACTGCAGTTCTAGAAATTAGTCAACAGCCAGTGGTGAAGCATTCAGTGGTGACTTTCCTATTGGATATGCTTCTTAGTTTTAACCAAATGTTCTAACAACAATCCATCGGGTGGTGGTAGTATGAATGCTAATCCGATTTCCAAGTGCAACCAACCAGAAGAACCTGATTTTGTTGAGTGGTTTTGGTTGCTGGAAATGGACTCCTCAGGCCTGAATGAGGCGAGAAGCAGTATGCGGTCTTTAAGGAATCAACTGGAGAACTTTGAAAAGGTATGCAAAAGATATAGAGCTCTCCAGTTAGAAAACATGTTTTTATCAATGTCACTGGCTCTTAATCAAGTCCCGAAGGGGCTAAGGTTGGGGAAACAACCTATGGGCGTGGACCCGGGCATACCGTGAACTGATCGGTCTGTTCGACAAGGCAGGGATGGAGATGATGGACATAATTATTCGAAACAATCAAAGTAAGTTGGACAAATTGCAGGAAGAAATCACATTGTTAAACCAAAGTATAATGAATGATTTACTTTTCACACAGTATAGGGACAACTATTTGAGAGTTTTAAGCAACGTGGAAGAGTTTGTCAAAAAGAATGTTAATGTAAAGCAGAAAAAGCTGGGTAGAGACACTAACAAGTACAAAATGAATGTAGCTTATCCAGTGGGTTCCACCCACAAGATACCCAGCACATTGGACAATAATAGGGTTGATTGCAATGATCAGGACTTTATGGTGGATAATGAGACTGATGAAACACACCCCATGATGATGAACATTTTTGGAACAGACCTCTCAAGTGAGGAGGTTGGAAGACTGAGGAACAAGGGTACAGAGGGCACAGGAACTTTCAATCAAATGGATATTACAGCAGGGGCAGCCGAGTGGGAGAGGAGGCACTAATGGACAATTTAATGGTCAACTTTATGGGCAAGTTGATGGTTTTCAACACGACTCGGAATGTTTCAGATGACACTGATTTCAGTAATGGTCAAATGGTTTGTTATGTGCATAAAATGCAAGGTTTTACTATATACAATGGGTCCCTATTATATGATTGAAGACGCATTCTTTCGAATGCGTCTTGATCAAACTTGAAAGCACAAAACGGCAAAATACTGGAACGGCATATAAGCGGATTCTTTCCCTGAGAAAAAAATTGCTTGGCAGCCTTCGTTATTTTGCCATTTTTGTCACTGTAGTGCGATCTAGTAGGGGGGATGTGGGGGACACAGCCCCCCATGTCGGGGGGTGTTGGTGGTGATGCCCCCCACTTTATGTAATGTTTTAAAGTTGTTTTTTTTTTTTTTTGAACAGCGATTTTTTTCCCAGGGAAAAAAATTGCTGTTCTAAGTGTTCACGATTGTAAGCTTTCACTTACATGGGGTCGATAAATCAGCATTCAGTTTTTTACGCATTCGCTGATTTAATATAGGCCCTATACAACTATACTGATATGAAGATACAGGATGTTCATTTTGATTTGTTAAGTAAAGGCGCAACTTTTGTGCCTAATTTACGTGTTGCTATAGCTGATGTTCTAACAAACCTGAAATTATACTGCAGACAGTTAAATTTGAAAATGTTTTTTTCTTCTTGTAATTAGGTCAATTGTAATTTGAACAAAGAACAGTCACTACAGAGGAAAAGTATTTTCATTCCCCCCTATCACCAGGACATTTTGGCCCTTGAGAAACTTTGTGAAAGAGATTTTAGAAAAATCATAACTGAAAATAGAAGTGGTATTGACAACCTAACCACCAAGGAAAGATCACTTTTAGTAGACTTAGTAGAAAACAGAGATTTTAGATATATAAAACTGGGTAAGGGAGGAGGGGTTGTAGTCATGACTACCATAGATTACAGTTCCAAGATGTACGAGATTCTTAATAATGTAGACACTTATGACAGAGTGTCCAGGAATTAAATTAATAGGGTTTTTACCAATATTGACCTGCATTTACTGGATGCATTGTTCCAGGGACTATTAGATCAAGTAGAACACAACTACTTGAGCATTGATCACCCAGTATTGCTGATCATATTTGGCATCCCAAAAGTCCACAAGGATTTATACAATCCACCATTTAGACCAACAGTAGCTGCAAGGGGCTCTAAGACTGAACCTCTTGCAGCTTTTGTGGACAATTGGGCTAGGGCAGCCCTGGAGGATGCCAAGCACATTCTTAAGGACACTTGGCACTGCCTGGAATATTTAAGAACAGTAAGTGAAGATGAAAACTACACATTTCTTACAACAGATGAGATAAATTTATTCACTGTAATACCTCATAATCAGGGTTTACTCATGTTCCATGAAAGCCTTCTGAATAATAATAGGGTTGACCAAACCAAAATCAATCTCCTGCTGGAAGTTATGGAGATAATATTGAAAAACAATGTTTTAAGCTTTGAAGGAAAACTTTTCCACCAAAGGACAGGGGTAGCGATGGGGGCAAGATGTGCCCCTGTCTTTGCCAACCTGGTTCTCCTTCATTGGGAAAATCAACATGTGTTTACTTCAAAATTTATGGAGTGCATTAAGCTATACATCAGGTTTTTGGATGACATACTCATCCTATGGAAATGCAATGAAACTAAAATTGAACAATACAACCTCTTTCTTCAGATTTACATACACTTAGTATCCAAGTAAAATCATTTTTTAGATATAGAATTGATTAAGGCACCACAAGACTTAAACAGTAACATATACAGTAAAGAAACATACTCCAATTCCTTGTTACACTTTAAAAGTTGTCATCCCTTGCACCAAAGGAAGAGTATTGTCAAAGGACAAATGCTGAGAGGAACCCAGTTAGTGAGTGACAACAGTGTTTTCAAAGATGAGATTTATAGGTTGATCGGTATGTTTCTTGAGAGGGGATACCCCTTAAAACTGTTACTGAATGTTAAGAAAAAGATTATGAAGAAAAAAGACACCATGTTCACCCTGATTTTGAGAAATAGCAGTCTAGGGGCATATACAGAGAAAGTTTCTAAAATATCAGATGTTTGGGTACTGAAATATAACACACACTGACCCCCTCCCCAACTGGTTTCAGCCTTGAATAAATGTTGGAAAGATTGGAAATGTTGGAAAGATTGCTTGGACACAAATACTAAATTGATATTGGGCAATATGCCAAAAGTGATTTACAATAGGGGAAAGAACATCAAGAAAACTCTTAAAAAACATAGTGGTTTCACTAAACACCACACTTCTTTGATGTTTAAATGTGGTGCATGCAGATACTGCAGATTCAGAAATGATGGCCCATATGTGTTGATTAAAATTTATAACTTTCTATAGCATGCCCAGGGAAATGTAAATGTAATACATCTATGCTAGAATATGTTGCAACTTGCACAACCTGCGATAGTTTTTATGTTGGTAAAACTATTCGCAGGCTTTGTGATAGGATATCAGAGCATTTGAGGTCTATTAAAAACAAGAACATGCATAATGCACTGTATTTGTACAGTATTCAGTGTGCAAATTTTAAGAAATCTATCTTCTTTGTGTTAGAGTCAACAACAAAGAGAGAGGTGGTGACCTTAAAACAGAGGTTGAGGCTAAGGAATTTAAATGGCAACTCAGATTCAATTCTCTGAGTCCACCTGGATTAAACTAAAGCATTTCCCTAATGCTAATTTTAAGACAAAGGGCAAATGCTATTTAAGAGTGTATTTGTTTAACATATTACTGCATTAGGTTTTGCTTACATAATCTTCTGCATTTTTATATATTTATTATAAAATGTATGTTTAAACAACAATCTTTAAAACCCCTTGCCTCCATCAATATGGGTGTGATTTCACATTATATTGTGTTTTGTTACAAAACAGTTTTTTAAAAACACACTTGAAGGGTAGTGAACAAAAGTTGGACATCCAGTGTTATATATATTTCAGTAACTTACTAAGTTAAAAGGATGTGATGTTCTATAATGTAATTTTATGTGTGATCATTGATTGGTGAGAATGGATTGTATGTTTAGTATTTAAGCAGCAGTTTTATTTAACCCAAATGACTCTGAAGAAGCTATTTTATGTTCTGGAGAAAGCACTTAGTCGTTTGGTTGTTTTTACAATACAGTGAAGCGGCTGATCTACGTTGTCTGGATATATTTTTTATTTTTTTGGTTTGTCTGACCAAGTTTGCACCTGACTGTAAATCGGGGTCAGTCATGGAATCCACAAACAATACTGATATACTGCAAAAAGGCTTAACACACACAAATGGTTGTTGCCAGATCCTCTGAAAGAAAATTAAATGAAAGAAAATCATAATTATTCCCTTTTGTATAGCAAATACTCTACCTAATTGCAATATAGACAGTATCTTCCTAAGAGAAGACCCAGTCATATGTGATGTGGTTACTCATGTTGATAGTAATCTGAGCTTTGACCACCATGTGTCCACAGTGGTGAGAAATTTCTTCTATGTGGCACACCTCATAAGTAGGGGCATGGCATCTAGATTAAAGGACATTGTAATTCCATTGTATTCATCCCTCATCACACCAATAATTGAATACAATATACCCTTTTGCATGACATTGCACAACTAATGTTGACACCGATGTTTCACAATATGCATTGTATTAATGCCAGGTCTCAACTTCACTGTTTCTACAGTCAAAAATATGTTTGTAAAGTCCAATCTTTTTATCTCACACATGGCAACTTGCTATTATTTAGTAATTCAACAAATTGTTTAAATTGTCTAAAATGCATTTTTTTGTAATGCTACTCATTCCTTATGTTAAACATACTGTATATACTATGTAATGTATGAATTTTTCATATGTTTTCTCTCTCCTTGTATATGCTTCTTGTTATTTCTGGAGCTTTTCTCCCCAGGCCTCCACTGAAAATGGGCTCATAACGGCGCAGTGGACTATCCTGGTAAACAAATACAAATAAATAAATGTACATCAGCAGACATCTGCAACAGCTGGAACAAACCCACAGTTTTCTCACCAGGAAGATACAGATTATAGGAAACAAATTATATGCAGAAATAAGGAAAGCCTGATCACTATATTCTGTCTCCAACACAGACTACTAAGGGGTGCTCTGTATCTGGCCTTCAGGGCAGTGTCTAATCAGGCACTGCTGGAAATGTCACACATTCTTAAAGCAAACTGCATGAGGGTCACTTATTCCAAGTATCTTAACCTAGCCTCTGACATAAATAAATCAGGTTGGACAGATAGATACATGTCCACCCCTTTTCTGGAACAAGCCTTCCATTCACGTAAAGCAAAGCCCTTCCCTGACCCTCTTCAAGTGAAACCTAGATCAATGGATGTGTTATAGTAAATTTTCTCCTGGAGTGGCACCCATGTCTCTCACGGACAGAGGCAGTCAATATTACATACCATGGCATAAGCTCATGCCTCCATGAACTTTGGATGCTGAATATTGTTAAACTCATATTAAATCTGTCTAGACTTGTATGGGGCTTGAGCCTTTAACCTAGTACTTTCGTATGAACCTATGATCCTATGAAGTGCAATTGCAGCTAATGATACAGCTATACTCTGATTGTGTCATGGACGTACCAGTATATCACACCAATATTACCACTTGGTAGTTTGCATGAACACATATGGATGTATGTCAGGATTTCATGGCTGCATAACATTTTCACTGGCAATGTTAGGGGGACAGTGACCATGTGGTACTTGTGCTGAGTGTTGACATGTATTTATAGACAGTGCTTCATTTATTGCTTGGTATGTGTACAATATTATAGTAACAGCTTTCTCAATCATTGACACTTGACTTTGCAATGCTGTACTTTCTGTGCACATGGTCATAGATGATGCATTGCCATAATTCTAACACACTGCTGTACTATTCATTATAATGGATCATTTCCTAATTCACACATCAATTGATGATGCTTCAGACAATATCCATTGGTATTATATGTGTCAAATGCATGCAATACCCAGCTGTGTATAGGGAATCCAATCATAGCAGTGTGGTGATTATGTGTTGTTATCCGTATGGCCATTACCTATGTCAGCCAGAGAAACTTTAGTCAGGTGTATCACATTTGGCACAGTGAGTTCCCATGCATCTGGTAGGCCATACAGAACTATTCTTTGGGATGTATTCCTATTAGGATTTCACAGTACAGAATTCCCTTCAAATTGATCCACTAGATGCTTGCGTGATATGTCTTTCTGTGTTGCACCCAGTAAATGCACAGCTCAGTGATGACATTGATGGCATAGGCTTGATTATTCAGGTGGTGGTTGTGGCTTATGTGTCATTCAAAGCTATCAACTGGCCATGACTGGCCCAGATTTCAAATCCAGTTTTAAGAATGTCCTTCGTAAACCATCAAAAAATTGGTAATTTTTCATGAAGGAGTGGTGAATTACACGTATAGAATACAAACAATCATTACAGTTGTTCACATCTGTTCCTGCAAAACATGTATAATGAGTTACACTCACATATTCAGTAAATGCTGCAGATTAATGGTTATAATATTGTACAAGTGCTCATGATTTTGCCTCTTTCTGTCTACATTTGTCCAGGAGTCGGTTGCTATATGTCCGATTGGTTGAGAGCTGTGTTGACATGCCAGTCGTATTCAAGCAAGTCATTGTGCAGATCTACAGAGTGTGAACATACTCCAGATTTATATACTGTCCTTGCTAAATGTCCTCTCCAGTGAGCATGTCAGTGATGTTTATGCCACAACCATTCACCTCCATTTACATATAATGATGTGTGACTATCACATATATGCTCTAATGGGTGTTTATAGCATAATATACTTGCTCAGGAGATGTAAACAGTCGTATGTACTGTGCTGTCGACATATGTGTTTAATGTTATGCTGCTGACTTGTGCAGGCAGTATACAGACATTGTCATATCCTGCTTTGGCTACACTGACATATTTACCGTGCCTCTTACTCTTTATTCTTTCCTATCATTCATGTCTATGTCCATTTTCTTTAGCACACTTTTCTTGCCTAGTGTACATTTCCTTTTAATTGCCTTTCTCATTTACCCCACCCTCCCTCCATTTGTTTCATTCTTCATATAATTTTGTATTGTATATTGCAATGACTACACTTTTCTTTATTGTATTATTACTACTGGTATTGTAGTATTTTTACCCCTGGTAGTAGTTGGCTGCCCGCACAATCTTGTCTAGTGATTTTGCTTGTACGCAAGCTTGAATGCATCTTCTTTCTGTGCTTGTGCTGTTCTGTATGGTTTCCTGGCCTGTGGCACTGTTGCTGGCCATGAAACTGTGCTTGTATTTGTATATGTAAGATGAGAAGCATAAATATGTAATTAGCACTACTGTTCATCACACTACCAAGTAAACTCTGTGTAGGCTTTGCACATAGAGTTTATTGAATCTGTGGGTGTATGTTTTCTTCTTAAAATGCATGGTTCTTTTCCCTTGATAAGTATAGGCTTGCTATCATCTCCATCCTCTACACACACATGAACACAGACCTAGACATCAGAGCATAATTATGAGAAAGTATGGCATGATCACATTTCTGAAACTGCTTCACTGTGTCTTGAAAATGGCATATTCATATAATTAAGTACTAACTGCTATCTAAGCTTACCTTTGAAGAAATTATCTGCATATTTCTTAAAAAAAATAGTAAATAGCAAGAATGCTTTCATGATACACTATCAGAATTAAGAAAATACTGTTTCTTTCAGGTTCTAGCCACAATTTTGAAACATGTTTTAAATTAAGAAACCATGTTATCTGTCAGTATTAAATGTCTAGTTATAAAATTGTATTCCTTGTACTCCGGAGTTTATTCCAGAATTAATCAAATGTTATTTTTAGGTTTGCCGTGGTCTGTGCAATCAATACTCTCCATGTACCTATATATTTTGAATGCCTCTCCTGTTAGCTGGAATGGTTAGATTTTTAACAGTTCTGTTATGTCCAACCAGGTACTGCATGGTGGCAAACCACTCAAGAATGAACAACTGAGTTTAGGTTATCTAGACTAGCATGTTCATGGGGGACTATATTAGGCAAATGTTGCTGCATTTGTATCAGTTTCTGAACAGTAATTTCTGAATATCATTTGAATTTGAATAGGAACCCAGACTAGCTCTGTGCCATTAACTAAAACATAAACAACTAGCTAAGATGATAAGTACTTTGTATACTGTGATAAAGAAATATGTATCCTGTCTAACTCTATGTCATTATACTGCCTACCGTCCTTGCTAATATGTTATTAATGTTACATTTGTAGTAATCTCAGAAATAGTAATGGCAGTCTTGTACTTGTATGTAAATAGCCTATGTTTTTGTTAAGTTCTTTCAGCTCATTTACTGTACCTAATTATCAATGTAACTCTGTTGGAGCTTTTCTCCCCGGGCCTCCGCTGAAAAAGGACATGTATCCAGTCGGACCATCCCGGTTAACAAATGTAAAATAAATAATAAATAAATAAAATAATAAGGTAGCATTTTCAATAAGTCACTGATGACTGAGACAGAACTCTGCAGAAGAAGAAAAATCCAGCAGCAAAAAGGACTCAGTTAAACAATAACAACAGTCATAAGGGAAATAGTGGACCAAAATGTAACTTACTTGGATGTAGTGTTATTCAGAGGAACATTATAGGGTCTATCCTTTATAAAATATGAATTATTCAGTAATTCACACAACCCACGTGACAAATCACAACTATTGGCCCAATAGGCTTTGCAGTACAAAAAAAAAAGTAGTAGTCTGGTTGCTTTACAACAATTTGCTATTCATGCAGCCCCTCCAAGAAACAAGTGGTCTGTTAGAAATATCTTGCATTAGGCCTCAACTATCCCTTGATTCTAGTTCTAGGTGATTCCTACATGTATTCTCCACAGATGATTCCCATAGGTGATTCCTAGTAGGTATACTCTTCAGGTTAGCCATGAATGGGCTGTCATGCTCCACCATAGTAGTGTTGTTTAAGTAACTTCCTGTTCAGTTTAATGACACACAATATGATGAACACACTACCTGTATTGCAATAGTAGATTATATTGTTATATAGCATTAATTGGCAATCAGTGCCTAGTTAGCTGGCTAAGACATATTTTTCCTGGCTGACATTGTGGGAGTGTCTCATTCTCAATGCATATATAAACTTTTAAAACTCAACATGTCATTGTATGTGTATATCTGTGTACATGTATGTATACACATAGAGAGATAGAAATATATATATATATATATATATATATATATATATATATATATATATATATATAGATGTATCACCACACAGGCACACACACACACACACACACACACACACACACACACACACACACACACATGCACAACACGAGGTATACATACAGGAATTAGTAAACTTTAAGAGACAAACTAGTTAACTTAAGTATCTTGTGTATATGTTGTTTAAGTAGACAGATGTTTTCTTATTAGTGATTATATTTAGAAATGGATGAAATAAATTTCCAAACCTGAATGGACAAACTAAAGAAGAGACAAAGTTATTATTTCTGCGTAAATCATTCTAAGAAACAAGAATCTTCCAAGAAAGACCAACTGTGACCATTTTGAAAAGCCATTTAACAGCGATAACCTATCAAACACAAAAGAGAAAGTCAAAAAGAAAGCCAATATAAAGAAAAACCAAAGCACAGCAATAGACAACCAACTCAAATTGATTACTGACTATGTATTAAGAAGGAAATAAAACAGAGAGCAATATTATGTCGTAAACAGCAACAAAAGAAGTGTAAAACACAAAGTATACTACCTAATCAAGAACAGCAAAAGCGGCACAAAAGGGTAAAGATAACTCCTGATGAAATACAAGTATAAACCCCACATACAGAAAGTGATACAGTGCAGTCAGGGACATGAAGCAGATAAAGTATTCATGTAGTGAAAACCATCAGTCCTCATAACCGGATAAAAAAGAAAGTCAGTTACACTGACCAAAAGACAATGATACAATACACAAAAATAAAATACTGCAGAAATACAAATGCAAATTAAAATATCTGTGAAACACACACACATAGAAATCAACATAGGAACACATTTAAATATAGGCAACAAGCATACCATTACCCAAATTAACTTTAGAAAACAACAGGGGAACATTATTGTGTCTTTTACTTCTGTTTTCTAGGTTCTTAACCTTGCCCATTCTGTGTGCAGCTCAGATCCATGATTCATGATGGTTTACTGCTGTGACTAGAGTTGAAAGGCATGGTGTTACAGCATCCCTACCAAAGATCTGATTGCTAGTCCATATTGCTCCAACAAAGTTTTCTGTACTGCTACTTCACCTTTAAATTTTGTGATATCATCCAGCATCCCGTCAACCAAAACATTTAAATCGTCAAATGCAATTGGGCACAGCTGCCTGCCTTGCCATTCTCCTTATCCTAAGCAAAAACAGAAGAAAGACTGCATTCAAACAACAACCTGTAGCATCTAGTAGACTGGGGATCAATCAACTGCAAAACGGTAAGCCTGCAGATGATTCATATAACAGGTTACATTACCAAATTAGCATTCCTTGTGGCTGGAGCAGTTATTGGAAGCTGTTTACTATACCATTGCTCAGTCCACCTCCCTGATAGATTAAGGGCATCAATCAGTGGAGCATTGTCTTAGCTGGACATTACCAGATTTAAGTCAGTAGGACTTCTGCACTCAAAATTAAGAAGGTACTAAATCTATAGCTTAGCTTCAACATGTTATCTTACAGATGTTCTACGTGGTAGTCAGGTGAAATAGCCAGAACAAGCCACCATGTCCACAGGATTTATACTCCCAAGTCACAACTGTCAGATTGTTAAGTGCATTTTGCATTTTAAGTATGTTCTTCACTCAGTCTTTGAGGAGTGACGATGGGTCATTGACTTGTTTCTCATAATTCCTATCCAGTTTTTTGCAACATAACCAGACCTATAGTTTACAAAGGTCTGTTGGCACATCAGTCTATATATGAGAAATAGCTCTAGACACTTGAGCAGAATCTGGTTATCTAATATATGTGGTAAGTTACAGTTCTTTAGGGCAAGAACAAAATAATATCAGTAAGAATACAAAAGTATACAGTACATATCTTAAGCTGACACTGGTTGTTATGTTGTCTGCTTCTGTGTTAACAGAACATAGTGCTAAATTAAATGCAATATTCCTTAAATAATTGCTAAGTCACCTAACCTGCTCTCCATCAAATTCCAGGGAGCCAGCAATGCTCCACTAAACCTATCATGTAGCTTAACAGAGTTAAGACTGCATTACAGAACAATAAGTAAAGACACAAAAGGATATTAACCTCTTAATCTTTAGAATTATTAACCAATTAAATTCAGCATTGTTTTGAAGAAAACTGTATATAACTATAAGTGAATATCAGGTTACATTGTTTTTATAAAAGTTATATGTGATGTGAAACCAGGAACACAGTCTTAAATCATTTTAATTAAACTTAAGAGTAGAGCTGGAGCTGTAACCCATCAATGAGTTTGTCATCACTCAGCAGTGAGTGCATTTCTAATGACAGTCATGTTTAATTAAGTGTTGAACAAGAAGTGGTTGGAACATGAAATAGCAAAGCTATAAAGAAGACATCAGAAAATGTTGTTCCATGGAGCCATGGAAGTTACATAAGCCCAATCCCTCAGAACAAACAATGCAATGATTGCTTTAATTCCTGCCTCGGTTATCGTAGGAATTCTTCTCACAGAATCAAAGAGTAAGAGAATATACAAGACAACTGAGCCCTGTGGACATTAGCACCTTGCCAGTACCTACCTTTAGACCTTATCTCCTTTTTCAAGGAGCAATAGACCAGTCACAACAGGGATATATTTGTGGATACCCATCCAGTTGTGTAACTCCTTTTTGAAAAAAGAGTGATTTGCATTGCTTAATTTGGACAGGCAGTTTCTTCTAGAGAAGGGGTAAACATTATGTGACACAGCTGTCTCTCCAATTAATTTTATTTGCTGAAGAAAGTTAAGATCCATGACTTTAATGATAATTTGTCTGTCTAATTTGTGGAGATACAAAATATCTTGGACTACTGGACCCCTCATGGCCCAAAATGCAAGGCACAGATCACCACTAAGGAGTCTATAGGACACTGAATAAAGAGACAAGTGTTTTCATCCCCTCCCATGACTTCATTATCATGGTCCTGATCACCCTACACAGGTCTCATAGATAAATGCAATGAGAGATTCTATGGTACACTTTAAACAGATGACCATGGTTTTATAAATTATACTTTTTAGTCTCACTTTCAAAGGTAAGCAAAATCCTTGTTATCAGAGTACTGTTAATATGTAAAATTTTGAGCAGGAATTCTAGCTGTAACTTAATATAATATTCAACTGATGATCATTGTCACATTATTTTAACCTTGACATATAGACATCAGAGGCCAAACTAATTTTATTACATC